>NW_006423010.1:0-1559 GCF_000296735.1 Chrysochloris asiatica | reverse complement strand
GAGAAAACAAAAATCCTCATCACTGGACCAATAAACAACATTCTTATCAACGGAGAAAAGATTGAAGTTGTCAAGGACTTCATTCTTCTTGGATCAACTAACAACACTCATGGAAGTCAAGAAATCAAATGACGTATTGTATTAGGCAAATCTGCTTTAAAAGACCTTTTCAAAGTGTTGAAGAGTGAAGACGTCAGCTTGAGAACTAAGGTACGCCTGACTCAAGCCATGGTATTTTCAATAACAACATATGCATGCAAAAGCTAGAGAGTGAATAAGGAAGACCTTAGAAGAATTGATGCTTTTGAGTTATGGTGTTGGAGGAGACTATTGAAAGTGCCACGGGCTGCCAAAAGAACTAAAACATCCGTTTTGGAAGAAGTGCAGCCAGAGTGCTCCTTGGAGGCCAGAATGGCCAAACTTCGTCTCTCATATTTTGGACATATTGTCAGGAGGGTCCTGTCACTGAAGAAGGATATCATGTTTGGTAAGGTGGAGGGTCAGAGAAAAAGAGGAAGATCACCAAAGATATGGATTGGCCAAGTGGCAGTATTGATGGACTCAAGTGTGGCAAGAGTAGTGAGGTTGGCCCAGGATCAGGCAGTGTTTTGTTCTGCTGTGCATAAGGTCACTATGAATCGGTACCAACTCGATGACTCCTAACAACAGCAAACAGAAAACATGGAAACTGAATAACACCCTGCTGAAAAGCTACTGGGTAGTAGAAGAAATTAAATGTGAATTCACAAAGTTCCAAGAAACAAATGAGAATGAAAACACAACATACCAAAATCTTTGGGACATGGCAAAAGCGGTGCTAAGAGGACAATTTATTGCAATAAATGCACACATCCAAAAATAAGATAGAACCAAAATTAACACATGAACACAGCATCTACAACAATTGGAAACAGATCAACAGAGGGAACCTATAGCTACCAAAAGAAAAGAAATAATAAAGATTAGAGCAGAAATAAATGAGATAGAAAACAGAAAATCTATAGAAAGATTCAACAGGACAAGAAGCTGGTTCTTTGAAAGGATTAACAAAATTAGCAGACCATTGGCAAACCTAACAAAAGAAAAGTGGGAAAAGACACAAATGACACGCAATAGAACCCACATGGGCAATATCACAATGGAACCAAAAGAAGTCAAAAGGATTATAACAGAATACTATGAAAACTTGTACTCCAACAAATTTGAGAACTTAGAAGAGTTGGATACATTTTTAGAAAAACATAACCTACCTAAACTTACACAGAATAAAGTAGAAAACCTAAACAAACCCATAACAAAAGAAGAACTTGATCAGGTCATCAAAAAACTACCAATCAAAAGAAGTCCAGGCCAAGATGGCTTCACAGGTGAATTCTCCCAAACATTCAGGGAAGAACTATCACCAATTCTACTCAAATTATTCCAGAATATAGAGGAGGAAGGAAACCTCCTAATATATTTTATGAAGCAAGCATAACCCTCATACCAAAATCAGGGAAGGACATCACTAAGAAAGAAAATTATAGACCAATATCCCTCATGAACATAGATGCAAAAAT
>NW_006423009.1:0-1547 GCF_000296735.1 Chrysochloris asiatica | reverse complement strand
CAACATTTGATTTCTTGACTGCTGCTTCCATGAGTGTTGATAGTTGATCCAAGAAGAATGAAGTCCTTGAAAACTTCAATTTTTTCTCCATTGATAAGAATGTTGTTTATTGGTCCAATGGTGAGAATTTTTGTTTTCTTTACATTGAGATGCTATCCATACCCAAGGCTGTGCTCTTTGATCTTCATCAGTAAGTATTTTAAGTTTTCTTCACTTTCAGCAAGCAAGGTTGCATCATCTGCATATCGCACGTTATTAATGAGTCTTCCTCTAATCCTGATGTCCCGTTTTTCTCCATATAACCCAGCTTCTCGGATTATTTGCTCAGCATACAAGTTGAATAAGTATGGTGAAAGAATACAAGCCTGGAGCACACATTTCTTAATTTTAAACCATTCAGTGTTCCCTTGTTCTGTTCGAACAACTGCCTCTTGGTCCATGTACAGATTCCTCATGAGCACAATTAAGTGCTCATGAATACTCATACAGGTAGTAAAGAGCTCCGCCAACAACAACACAGAATACCTGACGAAGCAGGCTCAGGGGATGGTCCCAGAACTCTGAACCACATATAAAGGAATATTTAGAAGCTTGGAAGGCTCACAGCTGGGGGAATTTGTGGCAGAAGCGAGAAATCTATTGCTTTCTAGTCCAGGACGCTCGGCTGCTCCAGGAGCTGCCTTGGGTGAGACCAAGTGGGGGAGGGATTGGAGCGGCCACAGATGCCAGGCAGAACCGCTGAGATAAAGGTGTGGACATTCTTCTCTTTTGGTATCTGTTCATTGGTCCCTTGCTGTCTGCACACCTCCACTCTGGTGACTATAGGGGTGCCTGAGCTAGTGGACACCCCAGCCCCACCCTCGGAGGGTTCTACTAGGCATGCGCACAGATCTCCTCGAAATTTAAAGAGACAGTTTCCATTAAAACCAAACAGCCACAGCCAGCCCTGAACTGTTTACAACTTGAAAAAAGGCCTAAACAAGGATTGTGGAGAGGGACGAACAGACAAAAGAGGAAATAGGCCAAAAATTAAATCAATCCTAAGTTACATCAAAATGACCAACAGTGGTATCTTGAAACTTCTCAGGAAGAAGTGTGAAAAGGGAAGCCCATTTCCTGATCACATCCACCTGGAGGCATTCAGAAAGCATAAAAAATACCAAAATACATACCCATCTAAGTATTAAGTTTACAGATAATCCCTGAAGATGCCCAAAAAACAGAAGCAGATGACTATATCTGCACATGTTCAGAAACAAGATAAAGTGACTGAGGCAAATGAGCTGGAAGGAGACCTACATTTCATACTGGAGATTGGCAGGCTTTGGAAATGCCTGAGAAGAAATTCCTAAAAATTATTATAAAAGGTATCAAAACACTATACAATGGAATTGAGAAAAATAAGGAAGAAGTCAGGAAAGTCAAGATAGAGCATTGGAGACAATTCAAAGCCTACAGAAAGAGGTCCAAACGATTAATAATAGAATATCAGAAATGGACAATACATTGAAAGGGCAAAGGAATAGAACTGAAGAGATAGAAGCTAG
>NW_006423008.1:0-1559 GCF_000296735.1 Chrysochloris asiatica | reverse complement strand
CTGATGGAAAAGCTCCATATCATCAGTGAAAACAAGGCCATGGGCAGACTGTGGAATAGACCATCAATTAGTTATATGCAAATTCAGACTGAAGCTGAAGAAAATTAAAACAAGTCCACAAGAGCCAAAATATGACCTTGAATATATCCCATCTAAACTTAGAGATCCTCTGAAGAACAGATTTGATACATTAAACACTAAAGACCAAAGGCCAGAAGAGTTCTGGGATCACATCAAGAACATCATACAGGAAGAAAGCAAAAAGTCATCAAGAAGACAAAAAATAAAAAGAAGGTCAAAATGGATGTAAGAAGAGACACTGAAACTTGCTCTCCAGGGTAGAGATGCTAAAGCAAATGGAAGAAATGAGGAGTTACAAGAGCCAAACGGCAAATTTCAAAGTTCAGCTCGAGAAGACAAAGTCAAATATTACAACAAAATCTGCAAAGATCTGGAGTCAGAAAACCAAAAGGGACGAACACACTCAGCATTTCTCAAGCTGGGGAACCAAAGAAAAAATTCAAGTCTCAACATTCATTATTGAAGGATTCTCTGGGCAAATTATTGAATGATGCAGAAAGCATCAAAAGAAGATGGAAGGAATACACAGAGTCACTGTAGCAAAAGGAATTGGTTTATGTTCAACCATTTCAAGAGGTAGCATATGATCAAAAGCCAATGATAATGAAAGAAGAAGCCCAAGGTTCATTGAATGAATTGGAAAAAAATAAGGCACCAGGAACTGATGGAATAAAACTAGAAATCTTTCAGCGAAGTGAGGTGGCACTGGAGACACTCAATCATTTATGCCAAGAAATTTGGAAGACAACTATCTGGCCCAATGATTGGAAGAGATCCATATTTGTACCCATTCCAAAGAGAAGTGACCCAATGGAATGAGGAAATCATCTTTGATATCTTATACGAGTAAAGTTTTACTAAAGGTAATAGAGAAATGGCTACAATCATACATTGACAGAGAACTTCCAGAGGTTCAAGCTGGATTCAGAAGAGGATGTGGAACTAGGGATATCATTGCTGATGTCCAATGGATCTTGGCTGAAAGCAGAGAATATCAGAAAAATGTTTACCTGTGCTTTATTGACTACTAAAAGGTTTTGAATTGTGTGGATCATGACAAGCTATAGACAACATGTGAAGTATGAGTATTCTGGAACACTTAATTGTGCTCATGAGGACTCTGTACCTGGACCAAGAGGCAGTTGTTCCAACAGAACATGGGAACACTGAATGGTTTGAAATTTAAAAAGGTGTGCAACAGGGTTGTATTTTTTCACCATAGTTATTCAACCTGTATGCTGAGCAAATCATCCGAGAACCTGGGTTACATGAAGAAAAACATGGCATTAGGATTGGAGGAAGACTCATTAATTAACAACCTGCGATATGCAGATGATACAACCTTGCTTGCTGACAGTGAAGAGGACTTAAAATAGTTACTGATGAAGATCAAAGTATGGATTGCATCTCAATGTAAAGAAAACAAAAATCCTCACCACTGGACCAATAAACAACATTCTTATCAATGGAGAAAAGAT
>NW_006423007.1:0-1559 GCF_000296735.1 Chrysochloris asiatica | reverse complement strand
GCTACCAGATGTTTATTAGAGATACTTATTTTGTCCTGATGAAAATAAAAAAACTCATTTCAAACCAGAAACTTCAAATTAACATGACAGTGATTTTTTTATAAATGCTATCCGTCTATTGAGGTGTATAAAGGGTTAGAAGTTTAGATAATTTCTTTTGTAGCATTAGTTATGGTAATTAAGTATTTTTTCCCAAGAATTTATAAATCAAACATTTTACATCTTCAAAATTAAATACGTCTCCTACAAATTAGTTTAAGTTAGAGAAAAAAGACAAAACAAAATACAACAATACAATCAAGTAACTAAAAAATGTATAAGCTATGTTGTTGTGATTGTTGTTAGGTGCCATCGGGTCAGTACCAACCCATAGCGAGCTTTTGCATAGCAGAACGAAACGCTGCCTAATCCTGGGCCAACCTCACTTCCGCTGCCACACTTGAGTCCATCAATGCTGCTACTTGGCCAATCCCTCTCGATGGTAGACTTCCTCTTTTTCTCTGACCCTCCACCTTACCAAGCATGATATCCTTCTCCAGGGATTGGTCCCTCCTGACAATATGTCCGAAGTATGAGAGACGAAGTTTGGCCATCTTGGCCTCCAAGAAGCACTCTGGCTGTACTTCTTCTGAAACAGATCTACTGGTTCTTCTGGCAGTCCATGGCACTTTCTGTATTCTCCTCCAACAACATAGCTCAAATGCATCAATTCTTCTATGGTCTTCCTTATTTACTGTTCAGCTTTCACATGCATACGAGGTGATTGAAAATACCATGGCTTGGGTCAGGTGCACGTTAGTTTTCAAGCTGACATCTTTGCTCTTCAACACTTTAAAAAGATCTTCTGCAGCAGATTTGCCTAATGCAACACGTTACTGGATTTCTTGACTTCTGCTTCCATGAGTGTTGATAGTTGATCCAAGAAGAATGAAGTCCTTTACAACTTCAATCTTTTCTCCGTTGATAAGAATATGTTCATTGGTCCACTGGTGAGGATTTTTGTTTTCTTTATATTGAGATGTAATCCATACTGAAGGATGTGCTCTTTGATCTTCATCAGTAAATGTTTTAAGTCCTCTTCACTTTCAACAAGCAAGGTGATATCATCTGTGTATCACAGGTTGTTAATGAGTCTGTGAGACCACAGTTATACTGAGTATAATCCTGACCAGTTTTATTTAATATCATCTACTATCTGGAGTCCTAGTGTGGTGCTGTGGGTTAATGCGCCAGACTGCAAAGTCGTTTAAATCAGAAGGTTGACAGTTCAAGCTCACCAGTTGCTCCTTTGAAACCCTATACAGGGTCGCTATGGATCAGAATTGACTCGACAGCACTTAATAGCAACAATGACTATCTGGAGTCATGGTGTGGCGCTGTGGGTTAATGCTCCAGGCTGCAAAGCCCTTTGAACCACAAGGTTGGCAGTTCAACTTCACTAGCTGCTCCTCAGAAACCCTGTACAGGGTCACTATGGGTCAGAACCAACTCGATGGCATTTAACAACAATAACAACTATATGGACTAAGAAAACAACAATTGGACCAAGAAAAAAAAAA
>NW_006423006.1:0-1501 GCF_000296735.1 Chrysochloris asiatica | reverse complement strand
ATCTATTATAATAAAATATATGGATTTCATAAATGAATGTTGACCTTAAATGCCTTTGCATTTACTTCTTATTGATTTTTGTTGTTAAGTGCTGTATATATATGTATATATATTTATAGTTTGTAGCCCTCAATATTAATATTAATGTCTGCTGTACTTAGGGTTATGTTAGTTGTTATTAACAAATATCTTATCAAATTTCACTAGTATAATAGAGGAGAGATTATTTTCCCCACATTTAGCACGGCAGATGATGCAGGTCAGCAGTCATTTTTCCTTGTCTGTTTACTCAGGGACAGACGTGCTCTTTACAGCTTGTGAGTCAATCATCGTGGCTTTAAGTCATTCTCATCCAGTTAATGTGGCAAATGCACTTCCCAAAATTCATAGGCCACAAATCGCTCACTTTTTTCAGTATTGGAGACTAGTCCCATGGTTGTACATAGATGCAAGCAGATAAAAAGGGACTGGACAAGTTTGAATATAGCTAGACAACTACTTCTTGGAAGGAATTCTATATTATGGAGGAGAGAGATGAGTTTCTGTTGAAAAACTAGTAGAAAATTTAACTTGATTCTAAAAGCAAGGACAAGGTTTTGGAAGATGGCCAACTACTAATCTCACTAAAGGAGTCCTGTGAGTGCTGTGAGTTAATGTGCTGGACTTAGAGTCAGTCTGAATTGCAAGGTTGGTGGTTCAAGCTCACTAACCGCTCCTTGGAAATCCCATACAGCGTCAGCATGGATCGGAACCTACTCGATGGCATGTAACAACAAAAACAAGAACAACTGAACTAAAAGTTGAGATTGAAAATAAAATAAAATATGTTTGAAGAATAATACAGCTTAGGAGTCAGAGATATATGATCGGTGTAATAATCTCACCACAGTTTTGAACATATGAGATAGTTTTAGTAAAGTTATTATTAATCAGAAGCAATATTATGAATGATTTAATTCCAAAATAAATAATCCTTCTATGTTTTCACAATATGGATGCTATGAATTACTGTGTGGCACTATGAGATAAAGCACTGGACTGCAAGGTTGAATTGAACCACAAGGTTGGTAATTCACGCTCACCAGTTATTCTTTAGAAACTCTACACAGGGTTGCTATAAGCCAGAACTTACTCTACTGCACTTAACAACAATAACAATGTGTTTCTATAGCCTTAAATGATAACATTTGGGAAAGATTCATTCCAAATTCTGCTAAGTATCATATTTGTATGACTAATCTCCATCTTTTTGCAAAACTAAAAATTAGTTTTCCTTTTCCTGAATATTCCTTTCCCAAGTATTCAAATAGCCTTAAAATATACATATTGATATCTGTCCATGTTCAAGGAAAGCACACACTGCAACAAAGACTCGAATAGGACAGAAATAGAATACTGTGAAGTGTCTAAAAGGTAAGGGAGTGAAAATACAATTTAATTTTAAAACAAAGTATATGCAATAAAAAAAGTCAAATTGGAATAGAAATACATTCAATATCTA
>NW_006423005.1:0-1560 GCF_000296735.1 Chrysochloris asiatica | reverse complement strand
CCAAAGCATCATAGTCAGGAGCCAGTCAAACATATGCCTTCTTTTCTCCATCGGGCCTGATGAAGGTGTTGACCTTGGCTACGTCAATGTCATAGAGCTTCTTCATAGCCTATTTGATCTGGTGCTTGTTGGCCTTGACCTCCACAATGAACACAAGTGTGTTATTATCTTCAATCTTCTTCATGGCTGACTCAGTAGTCAGAGGGAACTTGATGATGGCATAGTGGTCAAGCTTGCTTTTCCTGGGGGTGCTCTTCCGAGGATATTTGGGCTACCTCCAGAGCCTCAGAGTCTTGGGCCGCCGCAAGGTAGGTGATGTGCGGATTTTCTTTTTCCGTGGCTGTGGATGCCTTCTTGGCCTTCAACGCCTTTGCTTTGGCTTCAGCTTTGGGAGGGGCAGGGGCTTCCGTCTTCGCCTTCGGCGCCATCTTTGTAAAAAGGTTTATTCTTTTTAATAGTACCTACATTCATCACATAAGTGAGTATAAAATAGAGTGGTGTTGATAACACATGAGGGAATCCTGGTGTGGCGTTACAGGATAAGCACTGGACTGCTAACCATAGGGTTGTTGATTCAAACCCACCAGCCACTCCTTAGAAATCCTATACAGGGTCACTGTGAGTTGGAACCTACTCAATGGCACTTAATAACAACTGCAATTACAAGAGAGCCAGCACAAAGGTGCAGTGAGTGGCTTACTATGTGAGGAGTTTGGGTTTTAACCCGTAAGTGAAAGGGAACTAATGAAGATCATTGTTTACAGAGTAGATTGGTGGGGTCCTGGCATAGCTCTGTAGGATAACCACAGGGCCTGTGGTTCAAACTACCAGCTTCTTCTAGGAAACCCTATACAGGGTCAATGTGAGTCAGAATCAACTCAGCAACAGGGGATTATGCTAAAGCAAAGACTTCTTTGTGGATAGCCACTTGTCATTCAAAAGTTTTCAAGACATAGGAGAGGGTATGCATATCAACTATTTCCTGACTTCTGTTTAAGTCACCATGGGTTTGGGAAGATTTTGCTTATGTTTCAAACTTCCTTTTCCTAAGGTGCTATTCTGGATGGCCAGATATGAGCAGAGGTTTCAAAAGAGAGAGAGAGAATGATATATTTTCAGGTTTGCCGCTTAATGATGTTCAAAAGAAGCTATTGTAGGTAATTGGAATATGTACCCACAGGTAGGGTGCATTTTAATTTCCACTTAAAATGGGAACTGCCTGTGGGGAGCTGGCCTGACCTTGCTCAGCTAGCAATAGGTAGGTATGTGCACAGCTAGTAACGAAAGTATCTTACATTTGTAAAGGGTTTTATGCTTTGAAAAGTACTTTGACACACTTTATTATATTTTGATCCTCTCAGTAGTCCCAAGAGGAGACCAGAATTATTATTTCTACTTTGGATATAAGGAGCTCTGGTAGCGTAGGGGTTACGAATCGGGCTGCGAACCTTAAGGTCAGCAGTTTGAAACTACCAGCTACTCCGCGGGAGAAAGATGAGGCTTTCTGCTCCCGTAAAGATTTACAGCCTCGGAAACCCTGTACAGGGTCGCTATGGGTCG
>NW_006423004.1:0-1560 GCF_000296735.1 Chrysochloris asiatica | reverse complement strand
ATGTTGTTGTTGTTAAGTGCTGTTGAGTCAGTTCCAATTCATGGCGACCCTCTATAGGGTTTCCAAGAAGAAGCTGGTGGATTTGAACCACTGATCTTGTTGTTCTCAGTCCAGTGTTGATCCTACAGTGCCACAGCAAGAATCCATTGTATTATATTATATACAACAAAGAGTTCTTTATGTTGTATTATATAATTATAGTACATGGCATTATATTGTGGTAATATATTGCATAGTATATATTCTTTCACAAAAAATATTGTTATCAAACATTTAAATCTGTTCTGTATATAGAAAATCAGATTTTACATTTTATTAGATAGACCAGCAGTTGACTTTGAATAACCCAGTCTTACTATGTGAGTATAATTTTATATGAATTATGTTGAAATTTCATTTTTTATTACAATATTGTGCCACCTTTAATAAGTTTGAGTCATTACCTTGACCACCCTCATTTGTTAGTCTTAGGCCTTGCAGTGTTGCCTCAGCCTTACAGCCCAGTCCCCATTCCTTTACTGCATCTTTGCAAATTTACCATTCTTGTACCTACCCCTAATCACCTTCATATGCCTATGAAAGTTGGACAATGAATAAGGAAGACTGTAGAAGAATTGATGCATTTGAATTATGGTGTTGGTGAAGAATATTAGATGTACATGAACTGCCAGAAGAGCAAGCAAATGTGTCTTGGAAGAAATGCAGCCAGAAGGCTCCCTATAAATGAGGATGTTGAGACTTCATCTCTTGTTCTTCAGGCATGTTTTCAGGAGGGTACAGTCCCTAGAGAAGGACATCGTGCTTCATAAACTGGAGGGCCAGAGAAAAAGAGAAAGACTCCCAATGAGATGGATTGATATAGTGGCAGCAATAGGGTAAACATAGCAATTGTGAGGATGTTGCAGGACCTGGCAGTGCTTCATTATGTTTTGCATATGGTCACTATGACTCAGAACCAACTGGATGGCACCTAACAGTAACAATAACAATCCCTACTCACCTACCTCCTCTCACTGGGAAGGTTCTCAAATCCACATGCAACATAAGCTCTAGGCACATCCAAGGTGTTAGCAACTTCAAATTGGCAAAGCCTCCCAATGCCTCTGGTTGTGAAGTTCTGCTATCTAGGATGCATGCCCTTATCTCCAAGCCTGATTCTGAAACTATGTGCTCAAGGAGACCTTTCTTCAATCCCGCTTGGAAAAATGAATGTTCCATTTTCTGAAATTCTGATTATCTCTTTTATCTCTCTATGATAGTGGATGCCATGTTTACATGCATCCTTTTGGCCTAGAGGTAGGAAGGGAAATGACTCAATATTATAAAATATGAATGAACAAATTATGATGAATCTATGATCTCTAATAATCATAACACAAAAGCTAATATGATGATTATAATATGCTGTAATAGTACTCTGTCCCAACTATTACATGCACATAAATATGCATATGCTATCTGTCCTTATAAGGAGCTCTGGTAGCGTAGTGGTTACGAATCGGGCTGCGAACCTTAAGGTCAGCGGTTTGAAACTACCAGCTGCTCCGCGGGAGAAAGATG
>NW_006423003.1:0-1440 GCF_000296735.1 Chrysochloris asiatica | reverse complement strand
GGTCTAGGGCTATGGCTTAAAGGGTAGGGCTAGGGCTGTTAGAGCTTTAGGGGTAGAGATAGGGCTAGGGCTGTTAGGGCTTTATGGCTAGGCCTAGGGTTAGTCCTAGGGCTTTTAGGGCTTTAGTGTTAGGGCTAGGCCTAGGACTGTTAGGGCTTTCGGGCTTTACATCTAGGGCTGTTAGGCCTTTAGGACTAGGGCTAGGGCTAGGGCTGTTAGGGCTTTAGGTCTAGGGCCAGGGCTGGGGTTCTTAGGGCTTTTGGGCTAGAGATAGGGCTTGGGCTAGGGCTGTTAGAGCTTTAGGGCTAGGGCTAGGGCTATTAGGGCTTCAGGGCTATGGCTAGCGCTGTGTGGGCTTTAGGCCTAGGGCTAGGCTAAGGCTTCAGCGCTAGGGATAGGGCTTGGGCTAGTGCTAGGGCTTTAGGGCTAAAGCTTTAGGGTTAGGGCTAGTGCTGTTAGGGCTTTTGGGCTAGGTCTAGGGCTAGTGCTGATAGGACTTTTGGGCTAGGGCTAGAGCTGTTAGGGATTTAGTGCTAGGTCTAGGCCTAGGTCTGTAAGGGCTTTAGTGCTAGGTCTAGGACTAGGGCTGTTAGGGCTTTAGTGCTAAGGCCAGGGCTAGAGCTGTTAGGGCCTTAGGGCGAGGGCTACGGCTAGGGCCACTAGGACTTTAAAGCTTGGTCTAGGTCTAGGTATGTTAGGTCTTTAGGGCTAGGGCTAAGGTTTTTAAGGCATTAGGGCTAGTTCTAGGGCTGTTAGGACTTTAGGGCTAGGGCTAGAGCTAGGGCTAGGGCTGATAGGGCATAGGGCTAGTTCTAGTGCTAGTACTCATAGGGCTTTAGGGCTAAGACTAGGTTTAGAGAGTTTTGGGCTTTAGGGGTAGGTCTAGGCCTAGAGCTGTTAGGGATTTAGTGCTAGGTCTAGGACTAGGGCTGTTAGGCTTTAGGGCTAGGGCTAGGGCTAGAGCTGTTATGGCTTTAGGGCTAGGGCTAGGGCTAGGGGGTTTCGACTGATAGGGCTTTAGGGCTAGGAATGAGGTCTGTTTGGGTTTAGGGATAGGCCTAGGGCTAGTGCTTTCAGGGCTTTAAGGACAGGGCTAGTGCTAGGTCTTTAGGGCTAGGTCTAGGTCTAGGTCATTAGGACTAGGGCTTTTAGGGTGTAAGGTTTAGGTCTAGGGTTTGGGCTGTTAAGGATTTAGGGCTAGTGCTAGGGCTCGGGCTGTTAGTGATTTAGGGGTAGGGCTAAGGCTTTAGGGCTAGGTCTTTAGGGCTAGGGCTAGGGCTGTTACGGCTTTTGGTCTCGTTCTAGTGCTAGTGCTGTTAGGGCTTTAGGGATAGGGATAGGGCTTGGGCTGATAGGGAATTAGGGCTTTAGGGCTAGGACGAGGGCTGTTAGGACTTTTGGTTTAGGGTTAGGGTTTATAGGGCTGTTTTGGCTTTAGGG
>NW_006423002.1:0-1560 GCF_000296735.1 Chrysochloris asiatica | reverse complement strand
GATCAGTAGTTGGAAAATATGGCCCTGGTGACAGAAATAAGGTTGGAGATTGCACAATGGAAGTTTGCCATACCACTGACTTATTCACTACAAATACCTTTTTAAAATAACATATAAGTTGACTATGCACATGGACTTTACCAGATAGAATACACAAGAATCAAATTGACCATATCTGTGGGAGTCAATGGTGAAAGAACTAAAAAACATTAGCTAAAACAAGGCAAGTGACAGACTGTGGAACATGCCATCAATTGCTCATATGCAAGTTCAGGCTGAAGCTTAAGAAAATTAAAGCAAGTCCACAAGAGTCAAAATATGATCTTCAACATATCCCAGCTGAATTTAGAGACCATCTCAAGAACATATTTGATACATTACACTAATGATCAAACCAGAAAGCTGTGGGATAACATCAAGAACATCATACAGGAAGAAAGCAAAGGTCATTTAAAAAGATCAGAATCTCTTCTGATAGTCATTAAAAAAAGGACCACAATGACTATCAGAAGAGATTCTGAAATTTGTTCTTTTGCATAGAACTGCTAAAGCAAATGTAAGAATTGAGGAGGTAGAAGAGCTGAACAGAAAGTTTTGAAAGACATCTTGAGAAGACAAAGTAAAAATGTGCAAAGACCTAGAGTTAGAAAACTAAAAGGGATGACAATGCTCACCATTTCACAAGCTGAAAGAACTGAAGAAAAAATGCAAGCCCCGAATGTAGGATAAATGCTGAACTTCTAACCACAAGGTCAGAGGTTCAAATCTATCACCTATTCCTTGGAAACCCTATACAGGATCACTATGAGTCAGAACGGATTCCACAGCACTTAAGAACAACAATGATGAAAATATTGAATGATACCAAAAGTATCAAAAGAAGATGGAAGGTATATACTGACTCATTGTACCAAAAAGAAATAGTTGATGATAAGACAATTCAAGAGGTATTATATGATCAAGAACCCATTGTACTGAAGGAATTGGCAAAACACAAGGTTCAGGAATTGTCAGAATACTTATTTAAATCTTTCAACAAATTATGCAGTATGGGAGGCACTCACTCATTTATGCTAAGAAACTTGGAAGACAGTTACCTGGCCAACCAATTGGAAAGCATCCATATATGTGTCCATTCCAAAGACAAGTTATCCAATGGAATACGAAAATCATTGAACAATATCATTAATATCACATACAAGTTAAATATTACTGGGGATAATTTAAAAAAAAACACTGCAACAGGATATTAACAAATATCTGCTGGAAATTCAAGTTAGATTCAGAAGAGGACATGGAACTAGAGATATCATTGCCAACGTCATATGGATCTTGATTTGAAAGCAGAGAATACTAGAGAGATGTTTACTTGTGTTTTACTCACTGTGCAAAGGCTTTTGACTGTGTTTATCATGATTAGTTATGGATAACATTGTGTGGTTACGAATTGGGCTATGAACCTCAAGGTCAGCAGTTGAAAACTACCAGCTGTTCCGCAGGAGAAAGATGAGGCTTTCTGCTCCTGTAAAGATTTACAGCCTCAGAAAGTCTGTACAGGGT
>NW_006423001.1:0-1561 GCF_000296735.1 Chrysochloris asiatica | reverse complement strand
TAATCTGAGAAGCTAGATTATATGAAGAAAAACATGACATCAGGATTGGAGGAAGAGTCATTAACCTGCAATATGATATGGTCTTGCTAGCTGAAAGTAAATATGGCTTATAATACTTACTGATGACGATCAAAGACAACAGCCTTTGGCATGGGTTGCATCTCATTGTAAAGAAAATAAAAACAAAAAATCACTGTACCAATAAAAAACATCCATATAAATGGAGAAAATATTGAGTTGTCAAAGACTTCATTTTGCTTGGCTCAACCATCAACACTCATGGAAGCAGCAGTGAAGAAATCAAAGGACGTATTGCATTAAGCAAATTTGCTGCACAAGATCTCTTTAATGTGTTTAAGAGCAAAGATATCAGTTTGCGGACTAAGGTGTGCCTGATCCAAGCCATGCTATTTCCAGTAACCTCATATGCATAATAAAGTTAGACAGTAAATAAGGAATATCATAGAAGAATTGATTCATTTGAGTTATAGTTTTGGAGGAGAATATTGAAAGTGTCATGGGCTGTCAAAAGAACAAAGAGATCTGTGTTGGAAGAAGTGCAGCCAGAGTGTTCCTTGGAAACCATGATAACCAAACTTCATCTGTAATACTTCAGACATATTATCCAGAAGGACCAGTCACTGGATAAGGATATCATGTCTGACAAAGTGGGGAGTCGGAGATAAAGAGGAAGATCCTCAAGAAGAAGGATTGGCACAGTGGTAGCAGTAATGGGCACTCAGGCAATGATTATGAGGTTGGACCAGGCAGTGTTTCATTCTATTGTGCATAGGGTTGCTATTAGTTGGTACTGACTCAATGGCACCTAACAACAACTACTACTACACCTCAAAACTGTCAAGGTGTTAAAAAAAAAAAAAAAAAAGTCTGAGGACCTATCACAGCTAATAGGAGCCTAATAAAACATGACAACTCTATGCAACTTGGTATCCTGGATAAAATCTTGACACAGGAAAAAAAAGTATCGTAGAGAAAAACTCATAAATGCTGAATATAGAATGGCTATTAGTAATAAGGAACTCTGGTGGCACTGTAGAATAAGCACTGGACTGCTAACCATGAAGCTGGCAGTTCAATTCCACCAGCTGCTCTGGGATCTTTTGCTCCCATAAAGATTTATAGGCTCATAGCACTTGCCCAGTGAAATAGGCCTCCTGCAGAAACTGCAGTGTACAGGACCTTAGGTGGAATCCTGAGCCCTATCCAGAACTTTCTGAGGTGGGACATTCCCTCTAGAAAGGACAAGCAGACCAGCCTGGAACAGCTAGAGCAACAGAAGATATACCCTCAAAGAAAGATCATCAGGCAAAAACCAAAACAAAAATGGCAAGTATGACTGGCTACTACAAGAATAAGCAATTTGCTCGCTGGGAGCCATCAAGGTAAGCAATCAAGTTCCTTCAGGACGAACATCTCTCTAAGACTGAAACTCAAAGGAAGCATATGAGCAGGCATGTAAGCTTGCTGGTGCCCATGTTGGTCTACTGGTGAGCGGAAGAGTGGGAAAGGCAGCAATGAAGAAATGGGCTGAGTTCAACCA
>NW_006423000.1:0-1445 GCF_000296735.1 Chrysochloris asiatica | reverse complement strand
TTTTTGTTTGTGTGTTTTTTTAAAAAAGCTAAAGTGGATAAAGATAAATACTTTTAACTGATGGTATATGGAGGGGATTATAATCAATGTAAGGAAACAAGTTATATGAATTGTTGAATGTGAAACTGATGATGTGCCCTGTAAACAATCCACAATAAAAACTTTAAATAAAAAAAAAAAATCAGTTGGATTCCTCTATACCAAAAATACAGCACCAAAAATGACATTAGGAAAGCAATACCATTTATAATAGCCACCCTAATAATGAAATATTTAGGAATAAATATAACCAGAGAAACAAAGGACCTATACAACGAAAACTACAAAACACTTCTACAAGAAACCAAAAGAGACCTACAAAAATGGAAGACTGTACCATGCTCCTGGATCAGAAGACATTGTGAAAATGTCAATACTGCCCAAAATGATTTACATATATAATGCAATTACAATCCAGATTCCAATGACATACTTCAAAGAAATGGAAAAAAATAATCACAAACTTTATATGGAACGGAAAGAGACCCAGGATAAGCAAAGCACTGCTTAAGAAGAAGAATAAGGTTGGAAATATCTTACTCCCTGACTTCAAAATTTATTACATGGCTACAGTGGTCAAAACAGCCTGGCACTGGTGCAAAGAAAGCTACATTGATCAATGGAACAGAATTGAGAATCCAGGAGTTAACTCATCCACATACAGCCAAATGATTTTGACAAAGTACCTAAATAAACCTAAATAAAGTGGATAGTTTCCTCAACAGATTGTGTGGCAGAACTGGAACACGATATGCTAAAGATTGAAACAAGACCTTTACCACACCCTATACAAAAACCAACTCAGCATGCATTAAATACCTAAATGTGAATCCAAAAATGATGAAGGCCATCAATGAAAATATAGGGACAAATGTGAGGGCACTAATTCAGGGCCTAAACAGACTAACAAACATTTTGAAAGCTACTCAAACAAAAGTAGACAAAATAAATGATTGGGAAAAACTAAAAATTAAAAAGTTATGTTCATCAAAAGACTTCACAAGAAGAATAAAAGGGGAACCCAGAGAATGGGAAAAAGTCTTTTGCAATGACACATCAGACAAGGGACTCATTTCTGAAATATATAGGAAACTACAACAGCTCTACAAGAAAAAGACAAATAACCCAATTAAAAAGTGGGCACAGGATATGAACAGACACTTCACTAAGGAAGAGATCAGGGCAGCCAACAAACACATGAAGAAATGTTCATGATCTCTAGCCATTAGAGTGATGCACATCAAAACAACAATGAGCTATCATCTCACACCAGCAATAAAAACAAAGATCAAAAAAGTTGAGGACAATAAATGCTGGTGGGGATGTGGAGAGACTGGGAAACTCCTGCATTGCTGGTGGGATTGCAAAATGGTCTAACAACTCTGGAAAAGAAAATGGCACTTCCT
>NW_006422999.1:0-1561 GCF_000296735.1 Chrysochloris asiatica | reverse complement strand
TAGATAGTATTAATTGTTAAATTTGTTTTCCTTATTTCATTTCTCTCTGCATTTTGGGTATTAACTATTATGTTGGCTGCATTGGGGTTCTCCAAATTATTCCAGAATATATTTAAGTGTGAAATAATTTCAATGTAGCAGTCATTCAAAAACAAAATTTAAGCCATTTACCAAGGTGAATTTTAAAATATGAGACCTACAGCCATATCTTGTGGAAAATAAATTTTGATAATATGATTTCTTTTTCACAGCAATTAGATTACTTCCCTTTAAAAATGAAAACATGCTTTCTTAAGTATATTAAAAAGTATTTTAAATAGGAATTGCAAGGGTAATTTTTCAAAATTGTTCATTCCTAGAGAGCAAAGATGTTTGTTGTTGTTGTTAGGTGCCATCGAGTTAGTACTGACTCATAGCGACCTTATGCACAACAGAACAAAACACTGCCCGACCCTGGGCCAACCTCACTACTGTTGCCATGCTTGAGTCCATCGATGCTGCCACTTGGCCAGTCCATCTCATTGGGGGTCTTCCTCTTTTCCTCTGACCCTCCACCTTACTAAACATGATATCCTTTTCCAGCGACTGGTCCCTCCTGACAATATATCCGAAGTGTGACAGACGAAGTTTGGCCATCTTGGCCTCCAAGGAGCCCACTCTGGCTGCACTTCTTCCAAAACGGATATATTAGTTCTTTTGGCAGCCCACAGCACTTTCAATATTCTCCTACAACACCATAACTCAAATGCATCAGTTCTTCTATGGTCTTCCTTATTCACTGTCCAGCTTTCACATACATAGGAAGTTATTGAAAATACCATGGTTTGGGTCAGGCACACCTTAGTCCTCAAGCTGACATCTTTGCTCTTCCACACTTTAAAAAGGTCTTGTGTAACAGATTTGCCTAATACAATATGTCACATGATTTCTTGCCTGCTGCTTCCATGAGTGTCGATAGTTGATCCAAGAAGAAAGAAGGCCTTGACAACTTGAATCTTTTCTCTGTTGATAAGAATGTTGTCTATTGGTCCAGTGGTGAGGACTTTTGTTTTCTTGACATTGAGAAGTGTAATCCATACCAAAGGCTGTGCTCTTTGATCTTCATCAGTAAATGTTTTAAGTCCTCTTCATTTTCAGCAAACAAGGTTGTATCATCTGCATATCGCATGTTGTTAATGAGTCTTCCTCCAATCCTGATGCCATGTTTTACTGCATATAACCCAACTTCTCAGATTATTTGCTCAGCATACAGGTTGAATAAGTATGGTGAAAGAATACACCTTGTTGCACACCTTTTTTAATTTTAAAAACTTTCAGTGTTCCCATGATCTGTTCAAAACAACTGCTTCTTGGTCCAGGTACAGATTCCTCCTGAGCACAATTAAGTGTTCCGGAATACTCATACTTCGCAATGTTGTCCATAGCTTGTCATGATCCACACAATCAAAAGCCTTTGCATAGTCAATAAAGCGCAAGTAACATCTTTCTGATATTCTCTGCTTTCAGCCAAGATCCATCGGACATCAGCAATGATATCCCTCATTCCATGGCCTCTTCTGAA
>NW_006422998.1:0-1561 GCF_000296735.1 Chrysochloris asiatica | reverse complement strand
AGGTACAGATTTCTTAGAAGTACAATTAAGTGTTCTGGAATACTCATACTTCTCAATGTTGTCCATAGCTTGTCATGATCCACACAATCGAAAGCCTTTACGTAGTCAATGAAGCACAGGTAAACATCCTTCTGATATTCTCTGCTTTCAGCCAAGATCCATCGGACATCAGCAATGATATCTCTCGTTCCACGGCCTCTTTTTTCACAAAAATAGAAGAGAAATATTACTGAATAAACATTAAGCCAGAAAGTGATGCCTCAAGGCAATCAGCTAAAGAGATCCCAGAGACAGATTGCGTTCATGTTTTCAAGATACAGTTCCTAATTTTCTTGTGTCTTTATGGCAGGATACCTGAAGTTATGGTAACCTCCTTCCAGGAAACTGGAAGATAGAATTGTAACCTTTCTTGATGATTGCATTTCAAAAGACATGGCTCCTAAGTCCTCCAGGAAAAATTCTTGATTTACATGCTTTTCAAAGAGATGTTGTTGTTAAATGCCATTGAGTCAGAGTGACTGGTGAGTTTGAACCCCCAACCTTGTGGTCCAGGGCTATAAAGGCCACACTAGCATAGAGAACATTTAGATAACCTTTGTTGTTGTTAAGTACCACTGAGGCACTTACAACTCTTACATAGGCTTTCCGAGCAACTTTGCATAGGATTTCCGAGGAGCTGCTGGAGGATTTGAACTGCCAACCTTGTGATTCAAACCAACTTTGTGGAATAGTACTTAGAAGACATAAGGAGCTCTGGTAGCATAGTAGTTATGAATTGGGCTGCAAACCACAAGGTCAGCAGTTCGAAACTACCAGCTGTTCTGCGGGAGAAAGATGAGGCTTTCTGCTCCCGTAAAGATTTGCGGGAAACCCTATACAGGGTCGCTTTGAGTCGGAACCGACTCCACGGCACATAACAACAACAACAACTTAAAGAAGACAGTGCCACACCAGGACTCCAAGTGAATCTTGAAAGAACAGGGGAGGGGAGCCTCTTCATGTATTTCCAACAAGAATAATTGTTGTTGTTAAATGACTTCAAGTAGGTTCTGACTCATAGCAACCCTGTGTAGGGTTTCCCAGGAGCATCTGGTGAACTTGAACCACCAACCTTGCAGTCCAGAGCATTTGCCCACAGTGTCACACCAGGAGTAATTAAAACCTCTTCTTTTCTATTTGTAGTTGTCCTTAGACAAGTTACAGAATTTAATTTCCTGATCCTTAGTTTCCTAAAGTTAAGGAGCTCTGGTAGCGTAGTGGTTACGAATCAGGCTGCAAACCACAAGGTCAGCAGTTCGAAACTACCAGCTGCTCTGCAGGAGAAAGATGAGGCTTTCTGCTCTCTTAAAGATTTACAGCCTCGGAAACCCTGTTCAGGGTTGCTATGGGTCGGAACTGACTCGATGGCACTTAACAACAACAACAACAAAATGAGAATGGGCATCAAAACACTCCTCACCCTAAAGGATCCATGTTAAATAACACCAGAAAACCAGAGAATTGCTTTCAAAAGGGGGTAGAGTCAACTATATGCCAGGCTTTTTTTTTTTTTTTTTGCTAA
>NW_006422997.1:0-1516 GCF_000296735.1 Chrysochloris asiatica | reverse complement strand
AAAAAAAAAAAATGGGAGGGCTATAAAGGCACAAAGTGGCTGGTTTATAAGTTTTCATGAGTGTGCTCAATTTAAGAATGAGGGTGGCAAAGTAGAATCCCCACTGAATAATTTTTCTGGTTTCCAGATAGATCTGGTGAAAGTGAATTGGGGGATGATAGTGATAGGATTTTACGATTTAATTGTGAGTAATTGTGATTGCCACAAGAGTAATTGTGTAAGATGTATGACTAAAATGGGGGAGTAGTTAATGTTTCATTTCAAAACTGAGGAACCCAGGACCATCGAGAAGGAAGATCATGAGTGGAGAATGAGATCCTACCCCAAAAAGCAGAGTCAGCAGAGATGGTGACACAGGTGATGGCATACAAAGATAGAACAGCTGTGTACTCTGGGCCCATGGACTGAGAAAGGCTGTGTGCCTGTGGGCAGAAGGCAGGCTTGCAAGATGTGCCCTTCGGACATTTAATTGATATACATTTTTTGTTTTTTAAATGTACATCAACTATTTCTGCTTAGTTCATTTGTGAAAAATATGATGTAAAAGGGAATTAACACCTTGGGTGGAAGCAGGATAGATGTTGTTACAGGGAGGGAAGAGTAATCATTGAGATGAAACAAAATGTATGATTGGTTGAAAGTAAAGCTGATGATCTTGTTTGTTTACCTTCACTCAATTTACAACAGAAACTTGGAAAAAAAGAGAAACTGAGATCCAGAGACATGAAAAGCACTATAAAAACTCAGTGAGAGGAAAATGCAGGCATTTTGCCAGGGCTCTGGTGTTCAGATTCTTTTCTTTCTTTCTTTTTCTTTTTTAATTATTTTCTATTGTATTTTTGTTGTTGTTGTTTTGCAATATGTCATTTGATTTCTTTTTTTTTTTTTAAGGTTTTATTGTAAACTATACATGTGAGAACATTAGCTTTACCTTCATCCTATCATATATCATTATATTGCCATGGTTACAATCCCTCCATGTATCATCAACCAACCAAATGGTACAAGCCACAGGCCTGCCCCCTGGTCATCAGCACACAGCCCCTCTCCCTCTCTGAGTCTAGAGTTGCAGCGGCTCCATCTCTCCACATCATCCTCTCTGCCTCCATCTCTGGCATCACTGTTGCTCTGGGTACAGTCCCACACTCCGCTCTTCGCCCTTGATGGTCCCAGGGCCTCTGCTCCTGGAGTGTAAAGTGAACCATTCCCCTCCTTTTGCTGCAAAATGTCTACCTTTCCATTTCCAACCCTCACAGACAGTGCTGATAATTAGTCACTGTTGTATCAAATGAGTGTTATCCCTATCTCCTTTCATCAGTCCCGCCCAGACTCACTTCTTGCCTTTGTAGGCCCCCCCCCCTTTTTGGGTACCCAAACTCCAAGTTGCCCATCTGTCTACTCTGTGTATTGAGGGGGTGGGAATGATCCGTGTTGTAAAGATTTGTTCCCTCTTTTGAGTTACTGCATCCATAGGTGTAAGTCAAGTTCATCAAATTGTACCAGATTACTCTTTTTT
>NW_006422996.1:0-1519 GCF_000296735.1 Chrysochloris asiatica | reverse complement strand
AATAATCTGAGAAGCTGGGTTCTATGAAGAAAACTGTGGCATCAGGATTGGAGGAAGACTCATTAACAACCTGCGATATACAGATGATACAACCTTGCTTGCTGAAAGTGAAGAAGACTTAAAATATTTACTGATGAAGATCAAAGAGCAAAACCTTCGGTATGGATTGTATCTCAATGTAAAGAAAACAAAAATCCTCACCACTGGAACAATAAACAACGTTCTTATCAACAGAGAAAAGATTGAAATTGTCAAGGACTTCATTCTTCTTGGATCAACTATCAGCACTCATGGAAGCAGAAGTCAAGAAATCAAACAACGGATTGCATTAGGCAAATCTGCTGTACAAGACCGTTTTAAAGTGTTGAAGAAAAAAGTTGTCAGCTTGAAGACTAAGGTGTGCCTGACCCAAGCCGTGGTATTCTCAATAACCTCATATGCATGTGAAAGCTGCACAGTGAATAAGGAAGACCACAGAAGAATTGATGCTTTTGAGTTATGGTGTTATAGGAGAATATTGAAAGTGCCATGGGCTGCCAAAAGAACCAACAGATCTGTGTTGCAGAAGTGCAGCCAGAGTGCTCCTTGGAGGCCAAGATGACCAAACTTCATCTCTCATACTTTAGACATATTGTCAGGAGGGACCAGTTGCTGGAGAAGGATATTGTGTTTGGTAGGGTGGAGGGTCAGAGGAAAAGAGGAAGACCCTCAGCAAGATGGATTGGTAAAATGGCAACATCAATGGGCTCAAGTGTGGCAATGATAGTGAGGTTGGCACAGGATTGGGCAATGTTCCGTTCTGCTGTGCATAAGGTCACTATGAGTCAGTACCAACTCGATGATACCTAACAACAACGACAATCGACCACTTGGCCAAATTTATGGTAATGTATACTTCCACCATCAATATAAGAGAGTTAGTTCTAATTGGTCTACATTTTGGGCATAACTTCATATTGTCAGGTTTTTAAATTTTTTTTTTTTTAATGTAGTCCTTCTGATGTTGTTGTTAGGTGCCATCAGTAAGTATCGACTCATAGCGACCCTATGAACAACAGAATGAAATACTGCCTGGTCCTGGGCCAACCTCACAATCCTTGCCATGCTTGAGTCCACTGATGCTGTCACTTTGCAATCCATCTCTTTGGGGGTCTTCCACTTTTTCACTGACCCTCCACCTTACCAAATATGATATCCCTATCCAATGACTGGTCCCTCCTGACAATATGTCCAAAGTATAAGAGATGAAGTTTGGCCATCCTGGCCTCCAAGGGGCACTCTGGCTGCACTTCTTCCAACACAGATCTGTTGGTTTCATGGGCAGCCCATTGCACTTTCAATATTCTCCTCTAATACCATAGCTTAAATGCATCAATTCTTCTATGATCTTCCTTATTGACTGTCCAACTTTTGCATGCATATGAGTGAGGTGATTGAAAATACCATGGCTTGGGTCAGGCGCACCTTAGTGCTCAAGCTGACATCTTTGCTCTTCAACACTTTAAAAAGGTCTTGTGCA
>NW_006422995.1:0-1562 GCF_000296735.1 Chrysochloris asiatica | reverse complement strand
CTCAAACTAGCATCTTTGATTTTAAACACTTTAAAGAGCCTAATACAATATGTCATTTAATTTCTTGACTACTATTTCCAAGAGCACTGATTGTGAGGATCCAAGCTAAATGAATTACTCGACAATTTCAATCTCTTCTCCATTTTTCATGAGATTATTAATTGGCCCAGTTCTGAGGATTTTTGTTTTCTTTCTATTCATATGCAATTCATACTAAAGACTGAAGTATTTTATCTTCATTATTAAGTATTTTAAGTCCTCTTCACTCTCAGAAAGGTTGTACCATTTCTATATCTCAGGATGTTAATAAGTATTCCTTCAATCATGATGCCCCATTCTTCTTCATATAATCCATTTTCTTAGATACAGATGCTTAAGATACAGGTTGAATACGTATGTTGAAGAAATGTAACCCTGGTGCAAACTTTTCTAATTTTAAACCATTTGGTATCCCCTTGTTCTTTCTGTTCTAACCTTTTGTTCTTTCTACATATTCCTCATGAGTACAATTAAGTGTTCTAGAATACCCATCCGTCACAATGTTATTCATAGTTTGTCATGATCCACAGAGTCAAAAACTTCTGCATAGTCAATAAAGCACAATTAGACATCTTGCTGGTATTTTCTGCTTTTAGCCAAGATCCATCTGACCTCAGCAATGATATCACTAATTTCAAGCCCTCATCTTAATCTGGCTAGAATTTCTGGCAGTTGGCTTACGGTGTATTATTACAACCATTTTTGGATTATCTTATAAATATTACCCCAGATATCTCAATATTGAATTGGGTTTAATTTGGTTTCAAATTAGCAGTCTCTAGGTTTCTGTCAAAAGAAAGTGAAAATCCTCTTTGGAGATATAATCCTTCATTTTAAGTTCAAGAAGTCTCTGCCAAAATTAATTTTTAAAGCAAATAGTCAGTCGACAGTCCCAGAAAAACCAAAACACACAAAACACACACACAAGTCACCACAAATAAGAACCAGCAGAAACAATAGCCTCGCTGACTAGTCCCCCTGGACTTCAGACAATGAAAATATTTGATACAGGTTTTATCTAATTGTGTATAAGTTATTGAGAGTCTGTTGCGTATTCACTACTAATAACAACAGGCTTAGTATATTTAATGAAAAAAATAAACTTAAAAATATCTTTAAAGAATATGAAACAATAATTACTGTCATAGCATTTTAAAAAATGATAGACATAAAAACTGAAAATATAATAAAAATCTACTAGAAGAGATTGACAGCTGATTGGAAACAGCTGATGAGAGAGTTAATTACAAATGGATGAGAACAAATTATCTAGAATTCAAGAGAGAGGTAGAAAAAGATATAGAATACAGAAGAAATGAAATATAAAGAAGTCTAGTTGCACTGGGACTGAACCAGCCAGTGATGGAGACTGAGACACAAACGGATAGGGCAGGGGTAATATTTGAAAAGCTGACAGTTTGAGAAATTGCTGTCGCTCATGAATGACACCGTTTCACAGATTAAACAGTGAATCTCAAGGTGAGAAAGGAAGAAAGGAAGGAAAGAAGGGAATGAGGAAGAAA
>NW_006422994.1:0-1562 GCF_000296735.1 Chrysochloris asiatica | reverse complement strand
ACAATGTTTCTCTGCTATACATAGAGCTTTTAGTGACTAGCAATTCGGAAGTAGTTTGCCACTCTTTCCTCCTAGTCTGTCTTTGTTTGGAATCTCATCTGAAACCTGTCCACTATGGGTGACCCTGCTGGTTATTTAAAATACCGGTGGCATAGCCCTCAGAATCACAGCAATTCAAACCACCACAGCATGGCAGACAGACGAGTGGCGGTTGTGTGGTCGCTGTTAAACACAAATCTCCTTGCGCTATGGCCCTTAAGTCTGGCTCAAAGGTGGGACTTCCGTCCTTGGATGTCGCGTCAGTCAAGAGGCGGAAGCGCAGCAGGGGTGACAGGGTTGTAATGAGACGCTTTGGGCTGCGCTTGTGGGTCTCTAAGTTGGTTGAGCCCGCCTCAAAGTCACGATCCAACGGCTAGGCCGGGACGGTACCCTCACGTCCGGGGTAAGTAGGACAGCCTGGCTGGCTGCTGTGGTCTCTTCCTGCTAGGCAGTGTCCCCCCGTCGACCTGGTCTCCAGACACCTCTCACCCCACCGCTCTGTGGTCTGGGTTTCATTTAACACCTCCACCAGGTCTGCGCAGTTCTCACACATCGTTCAGCCACCACCCCCTCCATTAGCGCAACCTTACAAAGGCCTTTTTCTCCATTCCAGTCACAGAGCCATTTACAGTTTGCTTTCATGTAGGAAGGATCACAGTATACTTTCAGTGTGTTGCCTCAAGTTCATTTGAAGTCACCGGCTTACTGGTTAGAAGAGACTTGGATTTGGTGCAGATCTTAAGTGCATTGATACATTACAGTGATGATATTATGTTAATACAAAATCAGAAGAACAGGTTAGGGCAGATTTGAAAACAAGTGGTAACCCATATGACCAACAGAGGCTGGTTAATAAATCCACCAAAAATCCAGGGCCCTTCCCAAACAGTGAAATTCTTGGGAATAACTTGGGCTGGAGACACCTGTGACATTCTACAGGCAACTGAAAATAAGTTGCTGTCACTGCCTGCCCCCACTAAACAGGAAGCCCAATGCTTGGTTAGTCTATTTGGATTCCACCTCTGGGAATACTGCTGGCTCCTATCCATGAAACCACTGAGAAGAAAACTGCCTCTGAATGGGGGCTTGAGCAACAACATGCTATATCAGAGTCACAGAAAGGAGTCTCACTCTCCTTACCTTTAGGCCCTTTATGGTCCACATGCAGACATGATTTTATAGGTGTCTGCTACATGTACTTATGCAGATTGAAGCTTATGACAAAATCCCGAGCATGCTGTCTGACGACAACTATTGGGATTCTGGACTAGAAAATTTCCAGATGCCACAACATGATACACACCATTTGAAAGGCACTTATTCTCCTGCTATTGGGCTGTGATTTAGAACATTGGAAGACTTACAGTCAGTAGAATTTGTAGTATAAACAAGAAATCCATTGCTTTCTAATTCAAGACACTCAGCTGCTCCCTGAGCCACCATCTTGAACAAGACCAAGCTGGGGAAGGATCAGAGCAGCCACAGACACCTGACAGAACTGCGGAGATAAAGGTGTGGACATT
>NW_006422993.1:0-1563 GCF_000296735.1 Chrysochloris asiatica | reverse complement strand
TGTAAAATCCTGTCTTGTGATCTCCAACATTGTTTTTATCACTAAGGCCATATTTTCCACTTACGTATTCTTCCTCTTTGTTTTCAACCATTGCATTCCAATCACCAGTAATTATCAATGCATCTTGATTGTATGTTTGATCAATTTCAGATTGAAGAGTTCATAGAATTCTTCTGTTTCATCATCACTGTCTTTAGTGGTTGGTGTGTAAATTTGAATAATAATTAACTGGTCTTCTTTGTATATGTATGGATATCATCCTATCACAGTGTTGTTCTTCAAGATAGATTTTGAAATGTTCTTTCTGATGATGAACTCATGTCATTCCCCTTCAATTTGTCATTACCAGCATAGAAAACCAGATGGTTGTCAGATTCAGAATGCCCAATTCAAGTCCATTTCACCTCACTAATGGCTCGCATATCATAGTTTATGTGTCCCATTTAATTTTTGACAACTTCCAATTTTCCCAGATTCGTATAATCCATTTTCTATTCTTAATGGATTTTTATAGCCATTTCTCCTCATTTTGGGTTGTGCTCCATCAGTAAATGAAGGTCCTGAAAACTTTATTCCATTCGTGTCATCTTGGTCAACTCTACTTTGAGGAGGCAACTCTTACCCAGTCATATTTTGTGTGCCTACCAACCATAATTGAGTCTTGGTGTGCCACTATGCATGAATATGCTAGACTGCCAAGCCATTTGAACTGTAAGGTCAGAGGTTCAAACTCACCAGCGGCTCCTCAGATACCCTGTGCAGGATCACTATGGGTTGGAACCGACTCAACAGAACTTCACAACAACCAACCATAATGGCTTATTTTCCGGCACTGTATCTGAGCCTATTCTTCTGCTTTGTATTATGTTTCAGTATTCAATATTCTCACGCTATCTGATAGTGTTCCACTGCTATTCATAAGGTTTTTAGTGGCTAGATATTTGGAAATAGTCTATCTCTCCTTCTTCCTAGTCTGCCTTAGTCTGGAAGTTCATCTGAAACCTGTCCACCATGGATAACCCTTGTTGTATTTAAAATACTATTGGCATAGCTTTCAGAATCACAGCAAAATGTAAGCCACCACAGTACAGCAAAGTGACTGATGAGTGGTGGGTGTAAGTCATTAGTACTGAGTAATTGTGAAAATATTATAGATCTTTATTTAATCAAGGTTGTCTTAGTGTGGCACTTTAGGTTAACCAGTGGACTATAAGGTCCATTTGAACTGACTCATCTAATCAAGGATGCTTCACTACTCTAGTACAACTACTTTACTATACATCCTTCATTAGAGAACAGTCCTGGGTGTGGCACCTTACGATAAACACTAAACTGTTAAATTTATTGGAGGTCCAAACTCTGTACCTGTTCCTTAGAAACCCTATGCAAGGTTGCTGTGAGTTGTAACACACTTAACAGCACTTAACAACAACTCCTCCTCACTTATCAACTATCTCATTCTCTGGCATTTTGTATTTATGGTAATAGTAAAATGTCTACTGGAGTCCTGGTGTGGCGCTATGGGTTAATGCGCCAGACTGCAAAGCCATTTGAACTGCAAGG
>NW_006422992.1:0-1507 GCF_000296735.1 Chrysochloris asiatica | reverse complement strand
AGCTACAATCACACTCTATAAAACACCAAAACCCAGGCAAGAACCAATACCAACTGCCATATACCAAGGAGGCAGACAATACCTGTGAAAGTTATTCTGAGTTAAGTAATAAGAAGAATGAAAGGGGAAGCCCACATCTTGATCATATCTTCCTGGAAGCAATCAGAAAGCATAAAAAATAACAAAACACATACTAAACTAAGTATTAAGGACACAGATAAACACTAAACATTTCCAAGGAGCAAAAGCAGATGACCAAATCAGAACATGTCCAGAAACAAAATAAAATGTCTGAGATAAATGACCTGCATGTAGATATGGACTCCATTCTGGAAGGAGGGCAGGTCTTGGAAATGCCTGAGAAGGAATTCAGAAAAATGTTTATAAAATGTTTCAAAACTATTTACAATGGAGTTGAGAAAAATAAGGAATAAGTCAAGAAAGCACTACAGGAACAGTAAAATAAGATAGAAACAGCATTGGAAACAAGTCAAAACCTATACAGAAAGACGTCCAAACAATCAATAATAGAATATCAGAAATAGACAATACTCTGAAAAGGCAGAGGAACAGAATAGATGAGATGGAAGGCAGAACCAGTGAGTTGGAAGACAAATCTCTCAATACCACTAAGATAGAAGAGCAAACAGAAAAAAGGATAAAAACATCTGAAGAAGGTCTAAGATTCATGTTGGACAACATGAAGAGGAATAATTTAAGAATTATTGGCATTCCAGAACAGAATAATCACACAAGTCCACAGAGGAAATTGTTGAAGAACTGCTGGAAGAAAATTTCACTAACATCCTGAAAAGTGAAAAGATAAACATTCAAGAAACTCAGCGAACCCCAGGAAGGATAGATCGCAAAAGAAAATCACCGAGACATATCATAATCAAGCTCTCCAAAATCAAAGATAAGGAGACACTCCTGAAAGCAGCTAGGGAAAACAGAAGTGTCACATTCAAAGGCAAGCAAGTCAGATTCAGCTCGGCTCTCTCAGCAGAAACCATGTAAGCAAGAAGGCAATGGGGAGACATATAAAACCCTGAAAGAAACAATTTGCCAACCAAGAATCCTTTACACAGAAAAGCTATCAATCAAATATGACAGTGTAATCAAAACATTCCAGGATAAATAGTAGCTAAGGGATTTTGCCAAAGCCAAACCTGCACTACAAAACATCCTAAAGGGAGTTCTGTGGACTGAGAACCAACAAGAGCAGACAATAACCAAAATTGACATTCATAGCAGAACCTCCCAGAACTAAATCAACAGAAGGAAGAGTCGAGAACAGAACAAAACTATAACAACAGACTCAGAGAATCTGGGAGGTCAGTCTATGATCAAAACAAGTACAATGTAAAAGAAAGTAAACAGGTAGGAACAGAGATCCAGATGGTGAGAAGGTCAGGTAGATTACAGGATAAAATAGACTGCACTAAATGGAGAAAAAAGTTAATGAACTATAAGGCAACCTAAAAGAAAATTAACACTTCACAACATA
>NW_006422991.1:0-1560 GCF_000296735.1 Chrysochloris asiatica | reverse complement strand
GAGGGAGGGTATCTGATTGTCAGTCTCCTCAGGCCAATGCGACTGGTTTCCTGAGTCTTAATCAGTTTTTGCCAGGCATGTTCAATAGGGACCTCCATCTGGAGACTTTGGGTTTCAGAAAGCTGTTTGAACATGCAACTCTGGAAGCATCTCCTAGTCCAGTAAGGGGACCAGTCAGTTATTTTCTTTTCCCCAATGAAGCATTCTAGGGGTTTCAGGAAGAACTGGTCCTCAGGTTTCCCTGAGATTTCAGTCTTCATCACTGTCCCCATTATTATTTTCAGCTGAGGTCTCGCTGGTGGGGGACATTAGGGGTAGCAGAGGTTGATGCCAAATCATGCTGGCCCCCTTAACCCCCTGACAACATTAGTCTTCTCCAGACAATAAAACTTGTTTAACCATCTGTTGAGTTTGTTGGCTTTTTCTACCAGATCCTCCGCTGAGGTTTGGGTATTTATTTTTTTCAGTGTCCAGGTTTTTGCATAAGCACATTGGTCCTTGCTTAAGGCCCTCGATCCTTTCTGGGGTCCTCCCTGGGGTCCCACAGGCTTACCTCTAGTGGTCTTTTAGGAGGACAGTTATGGCCTGAGATTTCTCATGCTCTCAGCTGTTAAATACCTCGAAGGTGATTTCCACCAGTTGGGATACATTCATGCCAGTTGCTCTGTCAAATTTCTGCCATTTCTTTCTAAAATCCTGGGTGCTTTGGGAGATAAAAATCATGTTAACCATTCGGATATTTGTTGAGTTCTCAGGATCAAGGTGTATACTTACAGTAAACTTGGTAGATTCATTTAAACAATTCAGAGGAGTCCTCAGTTGGCTTCTGCTGAATTGCTTGTACCATGTTCAAGCTTTTTTGGTTTAGGGATTCCCTTTTTCTGACCTCTGAGAATGCATCTTTTATAATGTTCCAGTGTTGCGTAGTGGTTACAAATTGGGTTGTGAACTTTGAGGCCAGCAGTTCAAAACCGCCAGCTGTTCTGCGGGAGAAGTATGAGGCCCTCCACTCCTGTAAAGATTCACAGCCTTGGAAACCCTGCACAGGGTCGCCACGAGTCAGAACCGACTCCATGGCACACAACCATCATCACCACCAGCTGTGGCAGGCCCATCTAGATTTTAATTTGTCTAGAGGAATTGGCCTACTGGGGGCAAGCATCCTGTTCAGGTTTTTTGGATGCTTGCTGTTTCATTCCATGCCTTATCTCAAACCAGTCTTTTTCATCCCTAGTCAGGAGCATTGTTAACAGAGCCTGAATATCTGCCCGATTATGATGATGGGTAGCAAAATAGTGGTTATTTAATTTGTTATTTTGGTTAAGTCATCCTAGTGTGCCACTGTGAGTCAATGCACTGGGCCACCAAGTCCGTCCGAACCACAAGGTCAGTGGTTCAAGTCCACCAGCCGCTTCTTGGAAAACTCACAGGGTCACCATGAGTCAGAGCTGACCCAGCAGCATTGAACAACAACATTTCAATAAGAAGGATTTGAATTTTTCCTATTTAACAAGTTCAAGATAGAGAAAGAAGTATGTGTCCAGTAATATCCTGTGGCTT
>NW_006422990.1:0-1563 GCF_000296735.1 Chrysochloris asiatica | reverse complement strand
GTCTATCCAGCAAAACTATCAATCAAATATGATGGTTCGATCAAAACATTCCAGGATAAACAGAATTTGAGAGATTTTTATCAAAACCAACCCAGCACTTCAAAACATCCTAAAGGGAGTTCTGAGGACAGAGAACCAACAAGAACAGACAACAAACAGAGATTGACAAGTATGGCAACATCACCTGGAACACACCCAACAGATAGCAGAGTCCAGAACAGAATGAGACTACAACGACAAAATCAAAAGAACGGGGAGATCAACTGAAGGCCAAAAACATATCAATGTCAAAGAAGGGACAAACGCAGCAATGGAAGCCCAGGTGGTGAGGATGCCAGGTAAATTACAGGTTACAATGGAGTATCCTAAATGCAAAGAGAAGTTGGTAGACTACAGGGTGGCCCCAAAGAAAGCTGACACTCCACAACATATCATGAAAATGAATTCCCAAGGAGATGAAGAGAACAGAGAAACTAGGAGGAAACCAACCAAAAACAACTCAGAAGACGTAAAGCCAACACAAGAAAGAAAGCAGAACCAAAGAACGATCATCATTGCCAAAAAAGTAACATAATGACAGCAATCAATTCGTACTTATCGATAATTACACTGAATGTCAATGGATTGAATGCACCAGTGAAGAGACAGAGAGTGGCAGAATGGATAAGAAAACAAGATCCATCAATATGCTGCCTGCAAGAGACACACCTCAAATACAAGGACAAAAGCAGACTAAAAGTTAAAGGATGGAAGAAAATTTACCAAGCCAACTGTAACACTAGACAAGCAGGGGTCACCTTATTAATCTCTGACAAAGTAAATGTTAAGATGAAAACCAGCATAAGAGACGAGGAAGGACACTATCTCATGATTAAAGGGTCAATCGAGCAAGACAACATAACTATAATAAATATATACGCCCCCAATGAAAGAGCACAAAGATACATGAAGCAAACCTTAATGGAATTGAAGAAGGAAATAGATAAATCCACAATTATAGTGGGAGATTTCAATACACCACTCTCGAAAATGAATAGAACAACCAGAAAGAAACTCAACAGTGCTACAGAGGAACTTAACAACGCAATCAACCAACTTGACCTCATAGATATATATAGAACATTCTATCCAACAACAGCACAATACACATTCTTCTCCAGTGCGCATGGAACATTTTCCAGAATTAACCATGTGTTAGGACACAAAGCAAGCCTCCATAAATTCACAACCATCAAAATTCTACATAGCATCTTCTCAGACCACAATGCCATAAAACTAGAAATCAACAATAAGAAGGCCAAATCAATAAAATCAAAGACATGGAAACTGAACAACACCTTGCTGAAAAGCGGCTGGGTAAAGGAAGAAATTAAACGTGAATTCACAAAGTTCCTGGAAATAAACGAGAATGAAAACACAACATATCAAAATCTTTGGGACACGGTGAAAGCAGTTCTGAGAGGACAATTTATTGCGATAAATGCACACATCCAAAAAGAGGAAAGAGCCAAAATCAACACACTAACACAGCATCTTCAACAATTAGAAGCAGACCAGCAGAGG
>NW_006422989.1:0-1564 GCF_000296735.1 Chrysochloris asiatica | reverse complement strand
AGAGGTGAACTGAGATGATAGTGTTAATTCAGAGTCAATGAATTACCTGAATCTTGGTTTCTGTAGATTTACCATCTACAGGCAATATTAACAAAATCAGGTAGTTTTTACAGTTTCATGTGTGTGTATAGGCTTCCCCCATCCCCACATACACATTGATTAGTTATTAAACTTTTGTAAGCTGGCATTGAAACAACAAAATTGTTGTATCAGTTTGTTTGTTTTCTAACTTTTACAGTGCAATTCTGAGCAAACCGACGGTAGATTTCTCATGGTTCTTGCTGCCTGCTTTAGCAGCATTTGAGGGAGGATCTTTTTATACATTTGTATTTGTAATACATAAAAAAAAAAAATCACACAAAATAGATTGTTTTAAAAAAAGAAAATATGTACTGTCAATATGCTGAAACACACATTTGTTTTGTCTGGATTACTTATTTTTTACTAATGATGTATTGGTTTGTTCTATAACTATATGGATTTCATTACAGTGGCTTTATACTGTTTTTATATCTGGTAAGGTTAGTCTTCCTTCACCATTCTTCTTTTTCCTTTTTTCTTGGATATTTTCATACATTCATTATTTTATATAATCTGAAAATTTTATTTATGTCCAAAGAATGGATTTTTGGGATTCTATTATGCATTAAATTCAATATGTATATTAATATTCAGATACATATCCTTGCTGTGATATGAAATCCTTCCCATTTATGTACCTGGCAGTTCTCACCATGTGTTTAAATTTCTCTATTAGATTTCTTTATATAGATTGTCTATCTTTAGCCTTAAATTTATTTCCATGTATTTTATACTTTATGTCACTTTTCTAAATGGACTGTTTCCCCCATTTCCATTTGTTGTTGCTTTTGGTCAATACAGAAATATCTATCTGTTTTTAGCCTATTCATTTCTATCCAGTGATCTTGGAGTCTTTTTTTCTTAATTCTGGTACTTTCTTAGATTATAGTTTCTTCTTGTTGTTGTTATGTGCCGTGGAGTCGGTTCCGACTCATAGCGACCCTACACAGGGTTTCCGAGGCATTCATACCAGAAAACAAATAACTTTTTCCCCTTAACCATCACACTAGATGTTTGATTTTCTTGTATTAACATATTTATCAGAATCTCTGGGATTCTTGGGTAGTGTATATGGTTGAGTGGTTACATCACTAGCCTAAAGGTTCTTATATTAATACATTTATCAGAATCTCTGGGATTCTTGGGTAGTGTAAATGGTTGAGTGTTACACTACTAGCCTTAAGGTTAGCAGAACAAATTTACTCGGGGGGCCACAGAAGAAAGACCCAGCTATCTGCATTTGAAAGGTTACATCTATGAAAACCCAGAGCATAGTTTTACTCTAACACATGAGGTGGAATTGACTTGGTGGTAACTAATGGCAATAACATTAGAATTTCTAAGATACTGTGGAACTCTAATGACAAAATCCTTGTGAAATTCCTGATGTTCCTGGACATATTTTTTATAGTATTTCACTTTTTACCATGATATTTGTTGATAAATTTGACTAAGTAGTCTATAAGTAGATTTTTCCAGTATT
>NW_006422988.1:0-1564 GCF_000296735.1 Chrysochloris asiatica | reverse complement strand
TATTCTCCTCCAACACCATAACTCAAATGCATAAATTCTTCTATGGTCTTCCTTATTCACTGTCCAACTTTCACATGCATATGAGGTTATTGAAAATACTATGGCTTTGGTCAGGTGCACTCTAGTCCAAAAACTGACATCTTTGCTCTTCAACAATTTAAACACATCTTGCACAGCATATTTGCCTAATGCAATACGTCATTTGATTTCTTGACTTCTGTTTCCATGAGTGTTGATGGTTGATCCAAACAAAATGAAGTTTTTGACAACTTTTATCTTTTCTCCATTTATATGTATGTTGTTTATTGGTCTGGTGGCAAAGGTTTTTGTTTTCTTTACATTGAGCTGCAACACATACAGAAGACTGTTGTCTGATCTTCATCATAAGTATTTTATGTCCTCTTCACTTTCAGCAAGCAAGGTTATTAATGAGTCTTCCTCCAATCTTGATGCCATGTTTTTCATCATGTAATTCAGCTTCTTGGATTATTTGTTCAGCATACAGATTGAATAAGTATGGTGAAAGAATACAATCCTGGAGCATACCTTTCCTAATTTTAAAAAATTTGGTGCTCCCGTGTTCTGTTCAAACAACTGCCTCTGGGTCTATGTATAGGTTTCTCATGAGCACAATTAAGTGTTCCAGAATACTCATACTTCAAAATATTGTCTACAGCTTGTCATGATCCACACAATTAAAAGCCTTTGCATAGTCAATGAAGCATAGATAAACATCTTTTTGGTATTCTGTGCTTTCAGCCAAGATCCATATGATGTTAGCAATGCTATCCCTTGTACTACGTCCTCTTTTGAATCTGGCTTGAACCTATGGAAGTTATTATTCAATGCATGGTTACAGCCATTTGGGGATTACAGTTGGTAAAACTTTACTAGCATGGGATATCAATGATATTGTCCAATGATTTCCATATTCTGTTGGGTCACCTCTCTTTGCTGTCCTCCAAATGTCTTAACATAGATGGGTGAGTGCCTCCAGAGCTGTATCAGTTTGTTGAAAGATTTCAATTTGTATTCCATTATTTCCTGGTGCCATGTTCTTTGCCAGTACTTTCAATGCACCTTGAACTTCTTCTTTCAGGATCATTGGCACTTGATCATATGCTATCTCTTGTAATGTTTAACATTGATCAATTATTTTTGGTACCTGAATCTGTGTATTCCTTCCATCTTCTACTTTTTTTTTTTTCTTAAATGTTTTATTGTGAATTATGTGATAGTGTACATGGGAGAATATTAGTTTTACATTCATTCTGTCTTATATTGTCTCATTGCCATGGTTACAATCCCCTCCATGCAATCCTTTCCCTGTACCCACCAGGTCTTCAGCACACAGTTGCTCTCCCTCTAGCTGTTCCATTGCTCCATGTCATCATCTCTGGCTCCATTTCAGGCATCTCTGCTTCTCTGGGTAGGGTCCCGCTCTCTGCTCTTCTCCCTTGATGGTCCTAGGGACCTCTGCTCCTAGACTGAAAAGTTAATCACTCCCCTCCTTGCTATAAAACATCTACCTTTACATTTCAGACCCTCACAAGCAGTCCTGATA
>NW_006422987.1:0-1553 GCF_000296735.1 Chrysochloris asiatica | reverse complement strand
TTTAGGTATTATTGAATCTCATTATCCCAGTGATAAACTTTTACAATTTGCTATTAAACATCAATTTGTATTTCCCTCCGTGGTAAATAAACACCCCATCACCGGAGCACCTGTTGTATTTACTGATGGCTTCTCCAAGGGACGTGCTGTGTTTGGCACAGTTAACAACTTCATGGTACTTGAATGCCCTGGTTATTCAGCTCAACCGGCTAAACTCCTTGCAATTGTCAGGGTTGTACGAGAGTACACCACCACTCCAATAAATGTATATACCAATAGTTTATACATAGCTAATTCTGTTCCCCTTCTAGAGACTGTTTGTGTAATAAAAGCTTCCACCTCAATTTTTCAAGATCTTTTACAGCAACTCCAGCTCTTGATACTTCAGCGAGAACAATCCATCTATATTTCCCACATACGTTCTCACAGTAACTTACCTGGTGCCTTAGCCAAAGGCAATGCAGCTGTTGATGCACAGCTTTATCCGGCACACTCCAATCTGCAGCATGCTCAGGCTTCGCATTGACTACATCATCAGAACAGTCAATCCTTGCACAAGTTATTTCATATCCCTCATGAAGCTGCACGACAAATAGTTTGTGCCTGTCCTGAATGCCCCATTCATCAATCTGTTCCATCTTTTGGGGTCAATCCACAAGGTTTACCCCCCAATGCATTATGACAAATGGACATTACACCTGCTTCTAGCTTTGGTCGGCTTAAATATGTGCATGTTTCTGTAGACACTTTCTCTGGCCTTATTTGTTGTTCCCACTTAACAGGAGAGGGAACCACCCAAGTAATAAACCATTGCTTACATGCTTTTGCTGCTGTGGGCATACCTGAAAGCATTAAAACAGATAATGGTACTGGTTTTACTAGCGCTCGTTTTGCAGCGTTTTGCAATTTTTTTCCATCAAACACACCATGGGCATTCCTTACAATCCACAAGGTCAAGGTCTTGTGAAACGCACACATGCCACTATAAAATCTTATCTTGAAAAAATAAAGAAGGGGGAATCCTACCCCCACTTTCCGCAAAATTATATAAATCATGTTACTTTCATTCTTAATTTTCTTTTAACTGATGCCTCCAGCCTTAAGGCTGCAAATAGGTATGGCAACAAGGAGCCAAGTGCCCCGAAACCTATGGTAAAGTGGAAAGATGTCCTAACAGGCACATGGAAAGGACCCGACCCTGTTCTTATATGTGGATGAGGCTATGTATGTGTTTTCCCACAAGATGAACCTAGTCCTCGTTGTCTTCCTGAGCACCTTGTATGGCACGTGGAAGACTCAGGTGGAGATCCATTGGGCCATCGTCCCGCATCCCCCACTTGCGAGACCCATGTACTGGAAGGAACAGAATCAGTCACTGCTTCCACTTTACGTGAATGACACAGAGATTGGCTTGAACCTTCCCTCGGTGGGACATCTTCAACGAGAAACTAAATTCTTCAACTACAGCGGAGCCAGTTACACTAAACCAATTTGCTACACCAACAACGTCACCAACTCTTTATGTGCACCTTTTTATAATACCATCAACATGA
>NW_006422986.1:0-1492 GCF_000296735.1 Chrysochloris asiatica | reverse complement strand
TCTGTGTATGAATATGTGGGACTCATCTGCCTTAGAGCTAGAACTCTGTATATGGAAATGTTCTACTACTCTGCCATGTAACTAGCTCTCTATATATGGACATTTTGGACTCTTCTGACAAGTAGCTAGCTCTCTGTGGATGGATATGTTGGACTGAACTTCCATGTAGGTATTTCTCTGTATAGGAACATATTAGACTTCTCTGCCATGTAGCTAGGTCTCTGTATATGGAAATGTTGGACTTGTCTACCATGCAGCCAGCTTTCTCTGTATTAACCTGTTGGACTCATCTGATTTGTAGCTAGATCTCTATGTATACACATGTTGGACTACTCTGCCATGTAGCTAGCTCTCTGTATACAGACATTTTGGACTCGTCTGCCATGTAGCTACATCTCTGTATATGGACATTTTGGACTCTTCTGCCAAAGAGCTAGCTCTCTGTACATAGATATGTTGGACTGTTCTGCCCTTTAGGTAGCTCTCTGTATATGAACATATTGGACTTGTCTGCCATGTGGCTAGGTCTCTGTAAATGGAAATGTTGTACTTGTCTGCCATGCAGCCAGCTCTCTCTGTCTTAACATGTTGGACTCATCTGCCTTGTAGAAAGATCTCTATATATACACATGTTGGAATCATCTGCCATGTAGCTAACACTCAGTATATGTTGTATTATTTTGCCTTGTAGCTAGTACTCTGTATACGGACATATTGGACTACTCTGCCATTTAGCTAGATCTCAGTATAAGGACACATTGGACTCATCTGCCATGTAGCTAGAACTCTGTATACAGAAATGTTGCACTACTCTGCCATGTAGCTAGCTCTCTGTATTTGGACATTTGGGACTCATCTGCCATGTAGCTAGCTCTCTGTGCATGGATATGTTGTACTGATCTGCCATGTAGGTAGCTCTCTGTATGGTAACATATTGGACTTGTCTAACATGCAGCTAGCTCTCTGTATATGGACATGTTGGACTCATCAGCTATGTAGAAAGCTCTCTCTGTATAAACATGATGGACTCATCTGCCTTGTAGCTATTCCTCTATATATACACATGTTGGACTCATCCTCCATGTAGCTAACTCTCAGTATATGGACATGTAGGACTCATCAGCCATATAGGTAGTACACTGTATACGGACATATTGGACTACTCTGCCATGTAGCTAGATTTCAGTATATGGACACGTTGGACTCATCTGCCATGTAGCTTGTATTCTGTATACGGAAATGTTGCACAACTCTGCAATATAACTAACTCTCTGGATATGGACATTTTGCCCTCGTCTGCCATGTAGCTAGCTCTCTGTGCATGCATATGTTGGACTAATCTGACATATAGGCAGCTCTCAGTATATGAACATATTGGACTTGTCTGCCTTGTAGATAGCTCTCTGTACATGAACATGTTGGACTCATCAGCCATGCAGCCAGTTCTCTGTGTATGAACATGTTGGACTCATCTGCTTGTAGCTAGTCCTCT
>NW_006422985.1:0-1504 GCF_000296735.1 Chrysochloris asiatica | reverse complement strand
CGGAGCGGCTGGTAGTTTCGAACTGCTGACCTTAAAGGTTCGCAGCCCGATTCGTAACCACTACGCTATCATAGGATACATAATTTTAAATTGCTCTACAAAGAGGCTAGCAAAAAGTGGCTTGACAGAATGATATAAAATATTTAGATCTTTGCAAATTTGATAAGTAAAATTTATATCTATGTGATTTTTATTTGTATTTCTTGTATGTGTAAGGATGGATCTTTTGAAACAATAAGTCTAAAACACATATATGCTGTTTTTTTTTTCAGTTGGAGCAGCTGGTCGTGTTAACCAGTTAACCTTTCTGTTAGCAGTAAAGCACTTAAGTACTGCACCATGAGAGATCCTCCAGCATAACCACACATCTTCCTGCTACATCAGAAGTTGTGACTATCAAATTAATTAATGTATGTCTTATATTTACAAAATGTCTTATTTGATAAACTTAAGTATAGTAGTAAAAAAAAGGAGCCATTATAAGGGAACAAGAGAAATAGTAGTATTTGGGAAAGATTATGTTCACAATTACATGAAGTTGCCCTTATTTTTCTTAAAATAGTAAGCATGTGTAAAGGAGAATTTTATCTGTTTCATAATGTATAATATAAAAATCATCTTGGTAACCCCTAAGAATTAATTTATCTTCTTCTGAGGTGGCACACCTAACTTGCATGCCCAAAGTGTCTATTTTGTTAGGAACATTTTCCTGATTGCATCTTGTCTTCCAATCCTTCTGGTTCTTTCTCCAGGACATGTTGGTGGCAGGGTGTGTTAATTACTCTGAATCTCAGAGGCTTAAAATAGAAGCAGAGGCCAAAACTGCAATAACTTAAAAACTCATGAGAAAGCTCCCCATGGATCCATTGATTATATAGATTACCATAAATTGGAGTTGGTTTCGTGAAGTTGACCCTTCAGTAGATTAGAGAGAACTTGGTTGATGCTATAGATAGCTGAGAAGAAATTCAAACATCAAGTCAGTGTCTGGGTACTATGTTGAAGCTACAGATGAGTTGTCCATCACTCTCCATCTCTAAACTACATATTAGACAAAGTGATCCACATCAGGTAAATGCAGAGGGATTTGGGGAGGGAAGGTTAGCCAAAAACAAAGGTCACCTTGGTCTATCTTTTCTTCATAGGATGGGGTAAAAGCAACATTTAAAGAGAAAACTATAAAATAAACAAATTGAAAATAATTTAAGTGGTTGATTTCAAAAGCTACATACAGTTTTTGTGTCAGAGAATAATAGAGTTGTGAAGAGTACTGACATAGGATTCAAAGCTTATATTATTGAAATTTTGCTTCTAAATGTATTTGGAAAAATCCTGGAAGCTTTTGTTGCCTGAGTTTCTTTCATTTTTTCTGTCATTAACAATAACAATGATAATAACAGTAATTATTATTTTACCAGATTATTATTAGAACAATATAAACATATGTGAGGAGATTTTATATATATATATATGTATGTATGAAATTATATCTGTAACTTTATAT
>NW_006422984.1:0-1565 GCF_000296735.1 Chrysochloris asiatica | reverse complement strand
GAACCGACTCCACGGCACATAACCAACAAACCAACTTATCCTACAGCCCACACCAGGAGTCCAAAATAGGCTATTGAAAAAGCTATGGATCCCAGTTCTACTCTTGACACATGTGGGACTATCATGAGTAGAAATTGATGCAACAGCAACTAGTGACGGTATCTGTGATGTGAATGAATCATCTTTACAGGAATCCACTTGAATTGACTAGAGTCCTGGTGTGGCACTGTGGGTTAATAAGCTGGATTGCAAGGTAATTTGAACTGCAGGATCGGTGGTTCAAGCTCACCAGCCACTCCTCAGAAACCACATATGGCATTTAACAACAACATCTGTATGAGAACTGGGCCATTGAAGTATTTTTGATAAGAAGGAAGGCACACTAGGCAGGGGGAATGTAGAGGCAGATGAGTTAAGGAAGGCATTGTGGTAAGGTTTATCATTTGCACATGCACAGGATCTGCAATGATACAGCGCGTTCTAGAAACTGCAAGTAATTAAATAATGGGTGTAGATATGGACTTGGGGGTGGCAAGTGATAGGGAACAGTCAGTGTTAAGGGAAGCCTCATGTGGTTAAGAAGGATAAATGAATTATATTCTTACACTTTTGTAATGTGAACCACTGCAAAAAGTTGGTTTCACCTCATGAACTAATAGAAGGTTGTTGCTGTTAAGTGCTGTTGAGTATGTTCTGACTCATTTATAGGGATTCTGAGGAGCAGCTGGTATATTTGAACCACCGACCTTGCAATCCCAACTGACCTTGCAGTCCAGTGCATTATCTTGCAGCACCATACCAGAATACATACATATAATTAAATCACAGTTTCTTAAATTACACTTAACTTTGTTAAATCTTATTGTTGTTAAATGCTGTTGAGTCCGCTCTGACTCATAGGGACCCTGAAGCTGTTAAATCTTTGTGGGAACAGAAAGATTTATCTTTCTTCCTCAGAAGAGTTGGTGGGCTCAAATTGCCAACTTTGTGGTTCACAGTCCAGTGCTTACCTTATAGAGTCACCGTGCTACCTGTCAAGAGTTGAACTCCTATAATTTGTGTTTTATTATATGGTATATTATATATATTAGTTATAACTTCATCTCAGTGCTAACAAGAGGGCCTCAATCTGCACCAGGTACTATCTTTGTGTTCCTACTGATCACAAAGGAATGCTTTCACCACTAAATGCTGTGTTTACATTTTTGTAGATTCTCTTTTCAGATTGAAGAAGCTCCCTTCTATTCAGATTTTAGTAAAATTTTCTAACATGAATTCACGTCTAATTCTATCAAAGACTGAAGAGATGATCGTGATTTTTTCTCTATTAATTTGCTAATGTATGTATGAAATGATTTGATTTTTCTAATATTAAAAAATGTATTCATGGCACAAAATTAATTATAACATCATAGATGACACGGTAAAATATTTTATAATTCGTTTGCTACTATGTGCTTAGAATTTAAAATTTTTTACAATAATATTTCACTCTATTCATTGTATAGTTTTGACAAATGCATAATATATTTCTATATGATTATTAAATATTCTTTAAATGATTA
>NW_006422983.1:0-1565 GCF_000296735.1 Chrysochloris asiatica | reverse complement strand
CGAACATTGTTTCGTTCTGCTGTGCATGGAGTCGCTATGAGTCGGTTCCGACTCGATGGCACCTGACAACAACAACAACATCACGTGGACTGGTGAACACATAGACACCCAGACACAGGTCAGCATACTCAGGACACACACAGATACCTACTTTCTATGGCAACACTGTGACATCTGTGTTAGACAGCGTGACAGGCCATCCAGATTGTCCATTAGTTATGAAAGACTTACTCCTTAGCTGCTGGGACTGTTGCAGGAAGACAACCCTCAGACATCAGGCCTCTTTGGGGATTCTCTGGAGAGAATAAAATTGCTTCACCTAAGTCACACCGTCTTCCAGGAGCAGCAGCTAGAATCCAAGGCTTGATTAAGAATAGGTGGTAGTGGTTGTGTGCCGTGGAGTCGGTTCTGACTCATAGAGACCCTGTACAGGGTTTCCGAGTCTGTAAATCTTTACGGGGGTAGAAAGCCTCACCTTTCTCCCACGGAACAGCTGGTAGTTTCGAACTGCTGATCTTGAGGTTCGCAGCCCGATTTCTAACCACTATACTACCAGAGTTCCTTAAGGATAGGGGAGGGAGGGATATAAAAGTCTGGCCTCCTAACTCCAATGGGACAACATCAAAAGCCATCCACTCTAGAACTTCCCCTGGGATTGGCTGAGGCCTTTGCTATGACTGTTTTTCTGCTCAATTTCTCTCCCTGCCCAATCCTGCTTTTGTCTGTTCCCTTCCACAGGTGTTGAGCCCACAGGCACTTTCTGATCAAGTCTTTTTGCTAAACCCTGCTTCAAAGTTTAAATGCTTCTCAGGGCATCTAATGCGCAATTCACACACACATACACATTTTCATAAACAAAAACCCACTTACACACCACACACACACAAATCCTCAAGGAAACCGAGAGTGTTTAAGCTGTGATTATAGCTATATGACACACACACTTTTATACAATATGAGTTTCTGAGGTTCTTTTTGACAAATCTCACTTACAAAAGGAAATGAAGGTGGACATCATCATTGCAGTGAGTGAGAGAGAGAGATAAAAAGTATTTATAAAAGTGAATTAACTAAGTCTTCAAAAAATATCCTCTAACAATAAATGTTGGCAAGGATATGGAGAGATTGGGACCCTCCTACATTGCTGGTAGGGTTGAATATGGTCCAACCACTCTGGAAAACAATATGATGCTTCCTCAGAAGCTTGGAAATAGTGATAGCTTATGATCCAGCAATTCCTCTACTTGGTATTTATCTACAAGAAATACGAGCCATAACACAAGTAGATATATGCATACCGGTGTTCATAGCAGTACTATTTACAATAGCAAAAAAATAGAGTCAGCCTACATGCCCATCAATGGAAGAATGCACAAACAAACTTTGGTACATACAAACAATGGAATATCATGCTACCCTGAAGAATAACAAGGAAGCTGCAAGCCACCACAAGACATGCATGAACCTTGAGGACATTATGCTGAGTGAAATCAGTCAGTCATAAAAGGAGAAATATGGCATAGGACCATTATTGTAAAAGATTAAGAAAAAGTACCCACACTAAA
>NW_006422982.1:0-1566 GCF_000296735.1 Chrysochloris asiatica | reverse complement strand
GGAACAACAGTTATTCCACTTCTTCACTGTGCTTTCTATTTCCATTCCAACTTCATTCCCGACATCAGAATCTTATCCTCAGGTAAGTCTTGCCCCTTTGTTCTTAAATGGTTGACACTTCCATAGTGAGCATATCTCACTAGTATTATTGTCCCCTCAATATATCTACCTACCACTTGGTTGAAAATTGGGCCTTGAGGATGTGTTCCATTTTAGACCTGAAGGGTGGCTAAGTTACATAGTCTTGGGTTCCTTCAGTCTTTCTGACCAGGAAGCCCAGTCTTTCCTATAATTTGGAGAACTGAAGATCTTACAGCAGCAGACAGCCTCATCTTTCTTCTGTGGAGTGGATGATGGATTTGAACTGCCTACCTTTTGGTTAGCAGCACAATTCTTAACCTGCAATAACAGGGCTTCATTTTAGGATGTTAAAATGCACTTAACTTTTAAATACTAATCATCTATAATATTGGATATTTTGTAAATACAAGGATCTGGTCTCTGTCCTGGGAGACAAGTTAAACCAAATACTAAGGCTCAAGTAGGTTCTGACTCATCTATTTGTGTCAGAGTAGAACTGCAATGTGGACAGTTTTCAGTGACTAGAGCCCTGGTGTCACAGTGTGTTGGGCTGCTAACCATAACGTTGGCATTTCAAATCCACCAACTGCTCCATGGGAGAAACATGAGGCTGGAATCAATTTGATGTCATTGGGTTTGGTTCAGTTTTTGGAATCTTATAGTAAGTCGGAGAGTCTTTGTGTGGCACTGTAGGATAAGCACTGGACTGAAAGGTCAGTTTGAATCACAAAGTCTGTAGTTCAAATTCACCAGTCACTCCTCAGAAACCCTATACAAATTTGTTATAAGTCATAATTGAGTTGATAGCACTTAACAACAACAACAACAACATAGAATGTCCTGGTGTGGTGCTATAGGAACAGCACTGGACTGCTAAACACAATGTTGGTGGCTCAAACTCACTAGCTTCTCCTTAAAAACCCTTGGTTGTTCTGATTCAGAACTGACTCAAGGGCACTTAACAGCAACAACATAGAGATAGATCACTGGGCTTTGTTCTGTAGCCCTGCTGGTTGGATTTGAATTACCAATCTTTTTGTCAGCATCCAAGTGCAAGACATTTGTGCCACATAGGGAGCTAAGTGATACACCTCTGAAAGTATAGGTTCCACGTGGTATTAGTGAAGCATTCAGTGATCTATGTGAGAGCTGTTCCTCTCTGTCCTGGGGTTCAGAAGAGATCTCTTAGGGGAGAGGACACACATTGGGGTGAAGCAGGGATATGGAGGGGACATCTGTGGCATCAGAAGCATCTCCTGAGGTGAAGAGGGAGTTACTTTAAAATAAGGGATGGACAGAGATGTGTTAGCATCGTTGCCCTGGAGTGGGCAGACTCCTGTGCACCAACTTGGAAATGGGACTTTGATGGTTAGACTGCCACTCTTCCTGGATCAGTAAACAACAACACATTAGCTTTGAGGAGGGGCTTTCCCTCATTCACCCTTCCCCATAGTTTGTTGTTTTTGTCATCAGATTTTTTTTTTT
>NW_006422981.1:0-1559 GCF_000296735.1 Chrysochloris asiatica | reverse complement strand
CTTGAGGCTTTGAGTTTTACTTCAGTTCTTTCAACTTGAGAAGTGCTGAGGATATTTTTCCCTTTTGGTTTTCTAACTCCAGGTCTTTGCAAATTTCTTTATAAGGCTTATTTTGTCTTCTCAACCCTCTCTCTGAAATATTCTGTTCAGTTCCTTTACTTCTACACTTCTTTCATTGGTCTCAGCATTTCTATACTTACTGGAAAGCAAGTTTCAGAGTCTTTTATGTTATCTGTTTACTTTTCCCTGTCTTTTTAATGATCTCTTGCTTTCTTCCTGTATGGTGTTCTTGATGTCATACCACAACTCTTCTGATCTTTGGTCACTAATAACTAACATATCAAATTTGTTCATGAAATGGTTTTTACATTCAAGTGAAATTTGTTCAAGGTCATAATTTGGCTCTGTGGTCCGGTTTTATTTTTCTTCAGTTTTACTCTGAACCTGTATTTGAGCAGTTGATGATCTGTTCAATAGTCAGCCCCTGGCCTTGTTTTGGCTGATAATATGGAGCTTCTGGATTGTCTTATTCCAAAGATGTAGTCAATTTGATTCCTCTGTATTCCATCAAGTGAGGCCCATGTGCAGTCACCTTTTATATTGTTTAAAAAAGATATTTGGAATGAATAAATCACTAGTCTTGCCAAATTCTATCATGCCACCCCCAGCATCATTTCTATCTCCAAGGCCATATTTTCCAACTAATGATCATTTTTCTTTGTTTCTAACTCTCACATTTCAATCACAAGTAATTATGAATACATCTTGATTACATGCTTCATCAATTTCAGACTGAAAAAGTTGATAGAATTCTTCCATTTCATCATCACTGGCTTTAGTATTTGGTGTGTAAATTTAAATAATGGTGGCATTAACTGGTCATCCTTAAAGGTATATGGATATTATGCTATCACAGATGATACTGTACTTGAAGATAGATCTTGAATTGTTCCTTTTGATGATGAAAGGCATGCCATTTTTATTCAATTTATCATTCACTGCATACTAAACCCTATGATGTCAGATTCAAAATGGCCAATACTAGTTCATTTCAGCTCGCTAATGCCTAGGATATTGTTCTTTATGTGTTCCATTTCATTTTTTACTACTTCCAAATTTCCTAGAATTATACTTCACATATTTCTTGATCCAATTATTAATAGATATCTGTAGCTGTTTCTCCTCATTTTGAAGGAGAAACAGCTCCCCATCAGCAAATGAAAGTCTAGAAAGCTTTACTCCTTTCATGTCATCATGATCAATTCTAATTTTAGGAGGCATCTTTTCCACAGTTATTTTTTGAATGCCTTCCAACTTGAAGGGCTCATCTTCTGGCCCTATATATGACAATGTTCCACTGCTATTCAAAAGATTTTCAGTTGCTTCATAACAACAACAACAAACCACTCAGAAGTAGTCTGACTCTCCTTTTTTCTAGTCTGTGTTAGTCTGGAAGCCAGCTGAAACCTGCCCAGCATGGGTGACACAGCTTCACAGCAACACACAAACTAACATAGTACAACAAACTGATAGATGAGTGGTAAGTATATATATATATA
>NW_006422980.1:0-1506 GCF_000296735.1 Chrysochloris asiatica | reverse complement strand
GATGCTGCCACTTGGCCAATCCATCTCGCTGGGGGTCTTCCTCTTTTTCTTTGACCCTCCACCTTACCAAACATGATAGCCTTCTCCAGGGACTGGTCCCTCCTGACAATACGTCCGAATGAGACACAAAGTCTGGCCATCCTGGACTCCAAGTTTTGTTAATGGCTGCACTTCTATCAACACAGGTCTGTTGGTTCTTTGGCAGTCCATGACACTTTCAGTATTCTCCTCCAACACCATGACTCAAAGGCAAAGAGGTACCTCTAGGTAGACTCAGACTCCCAGTCTTTAGTAAGCAGTGAAGGCTTAACCAGTTGTGAGACCTAGGTGCTTTCACAGTCCCCGTTAAAACAAAATGAAACCAGACAACAGTTGTGTTAATTCTGAGTACTGTTGATCCCTGGTGCGCCAGAGAGCTGTGCTCCGTTGTGTTCCCGATGGCTAATTGTTCAGATGTAGATTACCAGACTTTTCTTCTGACGCACATCTGGGTGAACTGGAACCTGCCACTTTAAGTTAGCAGTTGAGGCTGTTAACCCTTTGCACCCCCAGGGACTCCGATAAATTCATATAAGTACATTTGATTTTACCTTTTTGTCCCCAAACCGTGAGATCTTCTGAAACCCTGCCCATTCAAGCTTGCTTCTTATATTCTAGTAGCTTAAGAGATCAGGTCTCAGTTAATGTAAATTTTAAATAATTCAATTTGGTGTTCACTGATTTCAGTCATTATCATACAAAGGCATTTCTTACAGATGCCTCATCTTTCTTGGGAATCAACACTGAACACAGAGTGTTTGATTTAATTTTCAATGGCCTGTATTTCCTATAATTTCTACTGTACTGTTAGAAATAAATTCCAAAGCACCTCAGGTATTTCAAGTGATCTATTGCTATTTGTTGGATTAATAATAAAAGGCCTCTAGGGTAAAAAATCATTTTCAAAAGAATAAAGGAATACTTCAGAGTCACCCTGTGCCATGTGTCCTCTGAGAATCCTTACAGATTCAGAATGATAAAACAAGGCATCTTGAGACCAGCACTGAAATCCACATGCTCACCCCCCTGCTAAAGGCTACCCTGCACTGCAGACAATTGACTCGGACATCCTTCTCCCAAGAGACCCATGCAACTCCTCTCTTCATACTTGAGTAATTTGTAAATCAGCTGCAAAGTAAACCTTTCCAATGTTGGTTGAAAGTGGCGGGTCCAAAGAGAAAGGGATTTGGTGTGGCCGTCTCTTCCGCCATTGTGTGGAGCGATACCCTCATCTCTTGTCCAATCCCTCAGACGTGGCCAGGACTTCCAGGGGCCCTGGACCACTTCTCAATTGAGGAGGGATCCAACCAAACCTATTGCCACCTAGCCTAGTCTGACTCAGTGAGCCTGGGTAGGATTTCCGAGGCTGTAAATCATTATGGTCTCTCCCAAGATGGTGGCTCCGGGAGTAGCTGATCATCTTGAATTAGAAAGCAATGGATTTCTTGATAGTGCTACAAATTCCCC
>NW_006422979.1:0-1566 GCF_000296735.1 Chrysochloris asiatica | reverse complement strand
TTAGTCACTGTCCAACTTCTGCATACATATGGGGTTATTGAAAATATCATGGTTTGTGCCAGGTGCACCTTAGTCCTCAAAATGATATCTTTTCACTTCAACACTTTGAAAAGGTCTTGTGCAGCAGATTTGCCTAAAGCAATACTTTGTTTGATTTCTTAACTGCTGCTTCTATGAATGTTGATAGTGGATCCAAACAAAATGAAGTTGTTGACAAATTGGATCTTTTCTCCATGCATCATGATATTGTTTATTGACCCAATATTGAGGATTTTTGCTTCCAGTACACTAACTTGCAACCCGTCCTGAATACTATGTTCTTTGATCTTTATCAGTATTTTAAGTCCTCTTCACTTTCAGCAAGCAAGGTTGTGTCATCTGCATATTGATATATACTATATTAGAGTTTTCCTCCAATCCTGATAACGTGAATGTGCCTTCTAGGATTATTTGTTCAGCATACATATTGAATAAATATGGAGAAAGACTACAACTCAAGACTTTCATGGTTTTAAAACTTCCAGTATCCCCTTTTCTGTTCAAATGGCTGCCTTTTGATTTATGTTCATGTTCCTCATGAGCACAATTAAGTGTTCTGAAACATCAATTATTTGCAATATATCCAGAGCCTATCATGATCCACGCAGTTGATACCCTTTGCTTAGTCAAAGCATAGGTAAGCATCTTTCTGGTATTCTCTGCTTTCAAACAAAATCATTCTGATGTCAATAATGATATCACTTGTTCCAAATCTTCATCTGAATGCTCAGGTAGCTCCCTGTCGATGCACTGTTGCAGCCATTTTTGCATTATCGTCATTAAAATTTTACTTGTATGTGATGTTAATGATAATTCTTGATGATTTACACATTCTGTTGGTTCACCTTTCTTTAAAATGGGCACAAATATTGATCTCTTCCAATCAGTTGGCCAGGTAACTGTTTTCCAAACATCTTAGCATAGATGAATGAGTGTCTTCAGGGCTGCATCAGTTTGTTGTAAGATTTCAATTTGTATATCATCAATTCCAGAAGCCTTGTTCTTTGCAAATGCCTTCATTGTACCTTGGACTTCTTCCTTCATAACCATTGGCTCTTGATTATACTGTATCTCTTAAAATGATTGAAAACCCTGTATAGCATTTGTGCAAAAGATAATACAATGGGTTGTGGAAATTATTATACAATATCACTAATAACACATCCAAGTAAAATTTTGCTGAAAGTATTTCAATAGTGATTCTAACAGTACATTGACAGGGCACTGTCAGAAATTTTAGCTGGAATCAGAAAAGAAAAAAAGAATGATGTGTATCTTACTGATGTCAGATTGATCTTGGCTAAAAGCAGAAAATACCAGAAAGATGTTTACCTATGTTTTGTTGACTTTGTAAAAGTACTCAAATGTATGAACTATAATAAATTATGGCTAATGTTACAAACAATAGGAATTCCAAACAACTTAGTTGTACAAATGTGGAACCTGTACACACAGCAAATGGCAGTTATTTAAACAAAGGGGTACTATGTGGTTTATAATCATGAAAGGTGTGTGTCAAGGTTGTTT
>NW_006422978.1:0-1566 GCF_000296735.1 Chrysochloris asiatica | reverse complement strand
TAGCCGCTCCAGGCTGGTCTGCTTGTCCTTTCAAGTGGAGATTTCTCATCTCTGGAGATCTGGATGTGGTTCCGGTTTCTACCTATAGTTTTATGCATTGCAAAGGCTCTGCAAGAAGCTTCGTTCTCTGGGTACGCTGTAGCCCCATTTTAGGTATTCCAATCAGTCATAGGCAGAAGACGGACTTAAAAGTCTTCCAGTGTGGGGTTTATGACTATTCCTTTCTCTCCCTCTCCAGTTGAAATACTATTTTTAAAAAAAGAATTGTAATCAGTCAGCTTATGGAGCGTGGCCCTAGAATGAAACATAGTGGTGGTACTAGTATGCCACCGAGTTGGTTCCAACTCATAGCAACCTGTGAAACCTAGGTTCATATATGTTATTGTTGTGGTTAGGTGCCATCAAGTCGGTACCAACTCATAGTGATCCTATGCACAGCAGAAGGAAACACTGCCCGGTCCTGGGCCCACCTTACTATTGTTGCCACACTTGAGCCCATTGATGCTGCCACTTGGCCAATCCATCTCTCTGGGGGTCTTCCTCCTTTTCTCTGACCCTCCATATTACCAGACATGATATCCTTCTCCAGTGACTGGTCCCTCCTGACAATATGTCCAAAGTATGAGAGACGAAGTTTGGCCATCCTGGCCTCCAAGGAGCACTCTAGCTACACTTTTTCCAACACAGATCTGTTGGTTCTTTTTGTAGCCCATGGCACTTTCAATATTCTCCTCCAACACCATAACTCAAAAGCATCAATTCTTCCACGGTCTTCCATATTCACTGTTCAGCTTTTGCATGCATATGAGGTTATTGAAAATACCATGGCTTGGGTCAGGCGCACGTTAGTCCTCAAGCTGACATCTTTGCTCTTCAATACTTTCAAAAGGTCTTGTGCAGCAGACTTGCCTAATGCAATACATCATTTGATTTTTTGACTGCTGCTTCCTTGAGTGTTGATAGTTGATCCAAGAAGAGTGAAGTCCTTGACAACTTCAGTCTTTTCTCCATTGATAAGAATGTTGCTTCTTGGTCCAGTGGTGAGGATTTTTGTTTTCTTTACATTGAGATGTAATCCATACCGAAGACTATGGTCTTTGATCTTTATCAGTAAATGTTTTAAGTCCTCTTCACTTTAAGCAAGCAAGGTTGTGTCATCTGCATATCGCAAGTTGTTGATGAGTCTTCCTCCAATCCTGCTGCCACATTTTCCTTCATATAACCCAGCTTCTCAGATTATTTGTTCAGCATACAGGTTGAATAAGTATGGTGGAAGAATAGAACTCTGTCGTACACCTTTCTTAATTTTAAACCATTCAGTGTTCCCATGTTCCATTCAAAGAACTGCCTCTTGGTCCATGTACAGATTCCTCTGAGCACAATTAAGTGTTCAGGAATACTCATACTTTGCAATGTTGTCTGTAGCTTGTCATGATCCACATAATTGAAAGCCTTTGCATAGCCAATAAAGCACAAGGTCAGCGGTTCGAAACTACCAGCCGCTCCGCGGGAGAAAGATGAGGCTTTCTACTCCCGTAAAGATTTACACCCTCGGAAACCCTGTAC
>NW_006422977.1:0-1566 GCF_000296735.1 Chrysochloris asiatica | reverse complement strand
ACTACCAGCCGCTCCGTGGGAGAAAGATGAGGCTTTCTACTCCCGTAAGGATTTACACCCTCGGAAACCCTGTACAGGGTCGCTATGGGTCGACTCCGACTCAAAGGCACTTAACAACAACAACAACATTAGAAAGCAGGAAGCATGGAGTTGCATGGCGAACTCTCACCCAGCCCGACCTGCTCTTGGTCCACCCCAGGCTGCTCGGGGGTGTCGGTGTCCAAGGAGCCACTGACGGCGGGGAGCAGTGGCTTTGGAGGAATAGGGGACAGGTTGCTCATCAACTTCAAGCTTAAATCCAGAAAGAATTCTAGTCTTCAGACAGTTTGGATAGAGAGATGTCCCTTGTTGGACCAAGTGCAGAGCTTTCTCCCACAGATGGCCTGGGCCAATGAAGCTCAGACAAGAAATGGCAGCTGCACAACCTGGTCGGTTTGATGTTGAAAATGTTGAGACTCTTGGAAAAGTGGCCTTGTTCAAGATGGATCAGTCCAACTCAACAGCAGAGGACAGCTCTGAGCACAGCTCAGAATCTGAGGATGAAAAGGTCAGTGTTCCTTGTGAAGTTACCATGGAGAACATTACGTTGCCTAATTCTGAAGGTGGAAAAGGCAAGATAGAAGTATTGGCCAGTCCTGTAAGTAAGAAGAAGAAACAGTGAAATAAATGGCCTATAAGAAAACAGACAGCGGGCTCCAGCTAATGCTGTGGAAAGCCTGTGGCTCACTGTCGTTTTGTGTTCCAGATGCCTGTGTGGCTTCACCTAGTATGGTGTGTGTTTTGTGTCAGAGAAACAACCAGGCCGACCTTGGAGATATTGCAGGTTAGCTTCCAGACCAGCACAATAAAGCAACCATTATGAGGGATTCAGTGCATAGAAGAGTTCCGTTTACATTATATTATAGTCTTTGACATGTGCACTGCCATGGTGGAATTACCAAAACAGGACACAGAGATGAGAAGTGAGCACATGCTTAAGGACACTAGTGGACTTGCTGGACACAGGGTTGCCACAGATGTTCATTTTGTAAAAGTTGTAGCATCTGCAGAGCACAGTAAAACGAGGGATGCCTGTACACACGGGTACAACTGGTCATTGTTCTCATGCCGAAGAGATTTACCATTGAGAAAATTTAACTGTGTGCATGGCGATGAGTAAATTTGTTGGCATCTTCAACATGGACTTTGGAAATACGAATTTCATATATGCTACCAGTTCTGTTTTAAAAATGATTCCATTGGATAAACCAGCCGAATATATTTTTAGGCTATTACAATGTCAAAGAATTTTGTCATGTCCTAGATAGGCTCAGTAACTTTTTATTGTGAATTGAGTGAAAGTTTGCAGAGTACGCCATCAGTTATGCATCATGCAACAAATGGCACACTTTGTTTCATCTCATTGATTACAGTCCCCTCCATGTACCAACAGTCATTCTCCCTCTTCCCTGTGCTTCCTGTTTCCATTCCACCTCCCTTCCCAACCCCTTATAAACATTGCCACTTTGCTCGCACAGTTGGCCATTCACTGGTGAGCACACCTCACTAGTGTTGTGGTTCCTCCCT
>NW_006422976.1:0-1542 GCF_000296735.1 Chrysochloris asiatica | reverse complement strand
TTCTTACTCTTCAGCATTTAAAATGTCCTTATCATTTGTTCCAATTGATCATTCCTGAAATCATGCAGTATTCTTATAGGACTTTAAATCTATTCCCATGCCAGAATCTTATCAATATATAAGAAAGTTAGCGTGATTAGGTGCCAAAATACCCAGCACAATACTTGTATATTTTCAGTATCATACAGAACTAAAAAATCCCAGGAGCTATGAACACTAGACCTTTAATTCCTTCAGTCATTTCAAACTTTGAAGTTAGAACCTATATGGTTATTTACCTGCTCAGATTGTGTTTACATTCCCACGTTTGTACCAGTATACATCAGGTTTGCTCAACCATTGATTTTTGTTTTTTTATTTCCACCAAGTCTTAATAATGATTATTTAATGTCTTTCTATAAATTTCATTTTGAAAAAACTTACATTGTACAGAAGCACATGTCTTTAATGTCTCTGGACCAAAATAAATAAATAAATAAAAAGCTTTACAGTTAATTTAAGGTTTGCACTTAACAGGGAGGACCTGAATAAAGAACAGGAATGGACTATTAAATTTTTTAGGAAAATGTTGCCTTTGTCTTCTGCAGAACATGTAGACTAGGTTCTTTAACTTAGTAAACATTTCTAAAACTGTTCTTAATCATACAACTTTTAAATCTTTTTTATTATTTTTTTTCTCATCAGTTGGAAGTTGTTTACCAACTTTGCTTGAAGTGTGATTTTCCCTCCCTTTTCCAACCTCTTGCAAAAAAAAAAAAAAAAAAAAAAAGTGGGTTTCTGCTAATGAGTTGAGCAGACTCTAATTTTTATATGCCTTTTGAGCTGTGTAACTTAATATTTGGATACTTGATAGTTTGTTTTACTATGTAATTGATAAAATGGTGATGTGTATTAATGTTACTTCAACCATATATTAATACTGTCTGGGAATATGTAGTTATAGTTCTGTGGGAGACATAATTTGTCAGTGTTCACCAGCTTGTGAAAACCTAGTTGTGTGAGCTTAAACATGTAAATAAATGATGAAATGCAAAAACAAAACAAAACAAAAAGAGTAGTAGACCAATTGGCCATATCTGGTGAAAAACCTTCCTTCAATCACCTGTCAAAGGCAGAATAACAGACATTACTGTAGTTTCTGTGAGACCATTGATCTTTACTATTTCTGCATGTGTAAAATCTGTAGGAAGCTTACTTAGAATACTGCTAGACTGGTTAGGTCAATGGTGCAGCTATGTTGGACTCTGAAGGACTCCAGGAAGGTGACTTATAAGAAATGAATGACTCTACTGCTTCACCAGAGCTGGCAGCACATTTAACATCTAGTGTTGTAACTACTGGCTGATTCTAGGGTGCGAATCTTTTGTGGACTATCTTAGTTTCTTAGTACTGCTGTACTGAAATACATGTAAATTTTTTTAATGTTTTATTGTAAATTATGTGATTGTTTACATAGGAGAACATTAGTTTTATATTCATCCTATTGTATATTGTTTCATTGTCATGGTTACAATTCACTCCATGCATCATCAACCAACCAAA
>NW_006422975.1:0-1553 GCF_000296735.1 Chrysochloris asiatica | reverse complement strand
CCCCCATTTTATGTTGTTGATGTTGTGAAGTGCCGTCAAGTCAGTTCCAACCCATAGCGACCCTGTGTAGGGATTCCAAGGAGCAGCTGGTGAGATTCAATTGCTGATCTTGTAGTTCAAATGGCTTTGCAGTCTGGTGCATTAACCCACGGTGTCACACCAGGATAGTGTCTAAGTTGCCAATCCCCATCAACCCTGTATACAGAAGGGGATAGGATTGATACTTGATGTGAAGACTCCTTCCCTCTCAGTTGGTATTTTGACCCATCCATAAGTATAGGTCAAGTTCATCAAATTTTAGAAATTTGCACTTTTTCTCTTTATCAAAAAAAATTTTTTTTTTATCTTCCTCTAGTTGAGTTCTGATCATCAAGCCTTAGAAGCCAGGTTGAATGGGTACTATCTGCAAGTTTGGGCGTTCTTGTGTGTCTCCCCTCACTTGATATTACCTGGTGTGCTTCTGGTATTTTAAATACCAGCAGGGTCACCCGTGATGGACAGATTTCAGCTGAACTTCCAGACTAAGGCAGGCTAGGAAGAAGGAGAGGTGGACAACTTCTGAATGTTTAGCCACTGAAAATATTATAAATAGCAGGGATACATTGTCAGATAGCACCAGTATATTGAATATTGAAACATGATGAAGCACACCAGAATATTGTCAGATAGAGTGCCGGAAGATGAGCCCCTCAGGATGGAAGGCTCTCAAAATATGACAGGGAAGAGCTGCCTCCTCAAAGTAGAGTTGACCGTGATGACACGAATGGTGTAAAGCCTTCAGGGCCTTCATTTGTTGATGGTACACAACTCAAAATAAAGATAAACAGCTGTAAACATCCATTAATAATCGGAACATGGAATGTATGAAGTACGAATCTAGGAAAATTAGAAATTGTCAAAACTGAAGTGGAACACATAAACATTGATATCCTAGTTGTTGTTGTTAGGTGCCATCGAGTTGGTACCAACTCAGAGTGACCTTATGCACAGCAGAATGAAACACTGTCCGATACTGGGCCAACCTCACTATCGTTGCCACACTTGAGTCCACTGATGCTGCCACTTTGCCAATCCATCTCGCTGGAGGTCTTCCTCTTTTTCTCTGACCCGCCACCTTACCAAACATGATATCCTTCTCCAGCGACTGCTCCCTCCTGACAATATGTCCAAAGCATGAGAGATGAAGTTTGGCCATCCTGGCCTCCAAGGAGCACTCTGGCTGCACTTCTTCCAACACAGATCTGTTGGTCTTTTCGCAGCCCATGGCACTTTCAATATTCTTCTCCAACACCATAACTCAGAAGCATGAATTCTTCTACGGTCTTCCTTATTCACTGTCCAGCTTTCGTATGCATATGAGGTTACTGAAAATACCATGGCTTGGATCAGATGCACCTTAGTCCTCAAGCTGACATCTTTGCTCTTCAACACTTTAAAAAGGTCTTGTGCAGCAGATTTGCCTAATGCTACACATTGTTTGATTTCTTGACTGCTGCTTACATGAGTGTTGATGGTTGATCCAAGAAGAATGAAGTCCTTGACAACTTCAATCT
>NW_006422974.1:0-1526 GCF_000296735.1 Chrysochloris asiatica | reverse complement strand
CAGTGTTGTTCTTGTAGGTGTATGGATATTATCCTATCACAGGCAGTGTTGTTCTTGTAGGTGTATGGATATTATCCTATCACAGACAGTGTTGTTCTTGTAGGTGTATGGATATTATCCTATCACAGACAGTGTTGTTCTTGTAGGTGTATGGATATTATCCTATCATAAACAGCATTGCACTTCAAGACAGATCTTGTTATGTTCTTTTTGATGCACGTGACACTAGTCTTCCTCTATTTGTAATTCCTGTCACAGTAAACCATGTGATTGTCAAATTCAATATGGCCAATGCCAGTCCATTCCAGCTCACTAATGCCTAGGATATCGATGTTTATGTGTCCCATTTCATTTTGGATAACTTCCTACTTTCCTAGATTCATACTTCATACATTCAATGCTCTATTATTAATGGCTGTTTACTGCTGTTTATCTTCATTTTGAGTTGTGCACCATCAGCTAATGCAGGTCCAAAAGGCTTTACTCCATTTGTGTCATCACTGTCAACTCTTCTTTAAGGAGGCAGCTCCTCCCCAGTCATATTTTGAGTGCCTTCCAACCTGAAGAGCTCATCTTCTGGCACTGTATCTGACAATATTGTGGTGCTCTTCATCATGTTTCAATAGTCAATATTCTGGTGTTGACTGTGTCCCACTATTATTCATATGGTTTTCAGTGACGAAATTTTCAGAAGTAATCCATCTCTCCTTCTTTGTGGCATGTCTTCATCTGGAAGCTCAACTGAAACTGGTTGCTCATGACTGACCCTGCTGGTATTTAAAATACCTATGGCATAACTTCCAGAATCACAATGATATGCAAGCCACCACAGTACAACAAAGTGATAGACAAGTTCTGGATGCAAACATATAAGTATTCATATACATATATATGAGCCCTGGTGTGATGTTGTAGGGTAAGTACTGGACTGGTAGCCAAAAGGTTAGCATTTCAAACTCACCAGCTGCTCTTAGAAACCTTATGTAGGTTTGCTATGAGTTGAAAACAACACCACCCAATAACAATAACAAGATAATATGAACATTCCTGAAAGTATAGCCCTGACATCATCTGTAAATTTTAAACTCAAAATATCCCCCCAGAATCTTATCAAAATCAACTAGTATGTCTGCTTTGAACATTATGCTCTTTTAAGAACTGTGTAGGATCAAATTGAAAAAGACAATTTGGAAGATTAGATAGGAACCTGAGGGTCAGTGAATTAACGTTAGTGAAGGAGGAAAAACTCAGAAAAGGAGGGTGATAACAGTTATACATCTCAAAGAATGCAATCAGTGCCACTAAATGGTATTTGTAGAAACTGTTGAAATGGTGCATGTTTAGTTGTACACGGATTCAACAGATTCTACAAACACCAATTAGTGACTGACATTAATAATCTATCCTGGTGTTGTTACTGATAATATACACACTCCCATTCATTGGCACTGGACCACAAGGTCGGTTTGAACTACAAAGTCTTGGTTCAAACTCATCAGTTATTCCTTGGAAACCTTCTACAGGGT
>NW_006422973.1:0-1535 GCF_000296735.1 Chrysochloris asiatica | reverse complement strand
CACATTCTTTTCAAGTGCACATGGAACATTCTCCAGAATAGACCATGTTTTTGGCCACAAAACAAGTCTCCATAAATTTACAAATATCAAAATACTACAAAGCATCTTCTCAGACCACAATGCTATTAAATTTGAAATAAACAATAGAAAAAAGAAGGAAATCAAGACAAATATATGGAAACTGAACAACACCCTGCTGAAAAGAGATTTGGTAGTAGAAGAAATCAAACATGAATTTGCAAAATTTCTTGAAATCAATAAGAACGAAAACACAACATACCAAAATCTTTGAGACATGGTGAAAGCTGTGCTGAGAGGACAATTTATTATAATAAACGCACACATCCAAAAAGAAGAAAGAACTAAAACTAACACATTAACACAGCATGTACAATAATTAGAAACAGACCAACAGAGGGAACACACAGTCACCAAAAGAAAAGAAATAATAAAGATCAGAGCAGAAATAAATAAGATAGAAAACGGAAAATCTATAGAAACAATCAATAAAACAAGAAGCTGGTTCTATGAAAGGATTAACAAAATCGACAGACCATTGGCAAACCAAACAAAAGAAAAGAGAGAGAAGACACAAATAACATGTATTAGAAACCACATGGGTGACGTCACAACTGAACCAAAGGAAATCAAAAGGAAAATAACTGAATAATATAAAGAGTTGTACTCCAAGAAATTTGAAAACTTAGAAGAGATTGATACATTTTTGGATAAACACTACCTACCTAAACTTACACACAGTGAAGTAGAAAACCTGAACAGACCCATAACAAAAGAAGAAATCGACCAAGTCATCAAAAGACTCCCAAGCAACAAAAGTCCAGGCCCAGATGTCTTCACAGGTGATTTCTACCAAACATTTAGGGAAGAGATGTCACCAAGCCTACTCAAATTATTCCAGAATATAGAGGAGGATGGAAAACTTCCTAAGACATTTTATGAAACAAGTATAACCCTCATACCAAAACCAGGGAAGGACGCTACTAAGAAAGAAAACTATAAGACCAATATCCCTCATGAACATAGATGCAAAAATTCTCAACAAAATCCTAGCCAACAGAATTCAGCAACACATCAAGAAGATAATATATCATGATCAAGTGGGATTCATATCAGGGATGCAAGGATGGTTCAACATTAGAAAAACGATCAACGTTATCCACCATATAAATAAGAAAAAAGAAAAGAACCACATGATCATATCCATAGATGCAGAAAAGGCATTTGACAAAATCCAACATCCATTCCTGATAAAAACACTCAACAAAACAGGAACTGAAGGATAATTCCTCAACATAATAAAGAGCATATATACAAAGCCAATAGCCTATATTACTCTCAATGGAGAGAAATTGAAAGCCTTCCCTCTGTGAAAATGAACCGGACAAGGATATCCTCTGTCACCACTTCTATTCAATATTGTGCTGGAAGTCTTAGCAAGAGCTATATGGCAAGACAGGGAAATTAAAGGTATCCAAATTGGCAAAGAGGAAGTAAAACTCTCCCTATTTGCAGAC
>NW_006422972.1:0-1510 GCF_000296735.1 Chrysochloris asiatica | reverse complement strand
TATTGACATTTTCACAATGTTAAGTCTTCCTATCCAGGAGCATGGTACATTCTTCCATTTTTGTAAGTCTCTTTTGGTTTCTTGTAGTAGTGTTTTGCAGTTTTCTTTGTATAAGTCCTTTGTTTCTCTGGTTACATTTATTCCTAGATATTTCATCCTTTGGGTGGTTATTGTAAATGGTATTGTTTTCCTAATGTCCTTTTCAATTTTGTTGTTTTTGGTATAGAGGAATCCAACTGATTTTTGTATGTTGAGCTTATATCCTGACACTTTGCTGAATCTTCCAATTAGGTCTAGTAGCTTTTTACTGAGTCTTTGGGGTTTTCTACTATAGGATCATATCATATGCAAATAGAGAGATTTTACTTCCTCTTTGCCAATTTGAATGCCTGTAATTTCCTTGTCTTGCCATAGAGCTCTTGCTAAGACTTCCAGTACAATATTGAATAGGAGTGGTCACAAAGGGCATCCTTGTCTGGTTCCTGTTCACAGAGAGAAGGCTTTCCGTTTCTCTCCATTGGGAGTAATATAGGCTGTTAGTTTTGTATATATGCTTTTTATTATGTTGAGGAATTTCCCTTCAATTCCTACTTTGTTGAGTGTTTTTGTCAGGAATGGATGTTGGATTTTGTCAAATGCCTTTTCTGCATCAATCAATATGGTCATGTACTTCTTTTTTCTTATTTATATGGTGGATGACATTGATCGCTTTATAATGTTGAGCCATTCTTGCATTCCTGATATGAATCCCACTTGATCATGATGTATTATCTTTTTTTTAATGTTTTATTGTGAATTATGTGATAGTTTACATGTGAGAACATTAGTTTTACATTCATCCTATCGTATATCGTTTCATTGCCATGGTTACAATCTCCTCCATGCATCATCCACCAACCAAAGGATATAACCTGCAAGCCTGCCCCCCAGTCTCAGCACATAGCCCCTCTCCATCTCTGTGTCTAAAGTCCCCAGCTGCTCCATCTCTCCACGTCATCATCTCTGCCTCCATCTCTGGAGTCACTGCTTCTCTGGGTAGTGTCCTGCTCTCTGCTCTTTTCCCTTGATGGTCCCAGGGACCTCTGCTCCTAGACTGCAAGGTTAATCACTCCCCCCTTGCATCAAAATGTCTACCTTTACATTTCCAATTCTCACAATCATCCTTAATAACAATTATTCTCTATTATATCACAAGAGATCTATCTGCATTTCCTTTCATCAGACCCACCTAGACAGATGGGATACTACTCAGTGGAGCTTCTACCTTCCTCTGCACCCTCTGGATCTACAGTCACTCTTGAAAGCTTGTAAGCCAGTCACTTCTTGCTTTTGTAGCCCTCCCCCCAATTTGTGTAGCCAAAGTCCAAGTTGCCCATCCCTGTCTACTCTGTATGGAGGGATTATATTATCTTATTGATGTGTTTCTGGATTCTGTTGGCTAGGATTTTGTTGAGAATTTTTGCATCTATGTTCATGAGTGATATTGGTCTATAATTTTCTTTCTTAGTGA
>NW_006422971.1:0-1470 GCF_000296735.1 Chrysochloris asiatica | reverse complement strand
TCACGTCCTATCTCTTTCCAGAACCTTCCCAGCCCACCATCCCAACCATTGGAGTCATCATTGGTCTGGTTGTCTCTGGAATGTTGATCCTTATCATTGTTTTAGCTGGAGCTGTGATGTGGAGGAAGAAGAGCTCAGGTATTGACGGGGTGGGCTCTGAATGATCTTGTTCCACTGGGGTGTTTCAAGTCCTAGGGGATTAGCCATGTCCTTTCGTCTCCTGCCTCATTATGGGAGACACTATCCACACATGTGCAGACCCCATCAGGGGCCCTGTGTGCTAACATGACCCTTCTGTAAGCACAGGTGAAAATGAAGGACGAATCTTCCACCTTAAGGGTTCTGGTGGTGGAGACCTGATTTCCAGTACTCACAGGTCACAGGACATGGTTATGGTTTAGAGCAGAATTCCAGAAGTTGTGGTCCGGTCCCTGCACATGTTTGCTTGTGTTTCCTTTTCCTTCCCTGGGTCTGCAGTCCCAGTTTTAGAAACATCGCTGGGGTCCAGAACTAGCTGTTCTAGGAACTCATGATCCTGCTTCCTCCCCGTTCCCACACAAAAACTTTCTTCCAACAGGTGGAATAGGAGGCAGCTATGCTCAAGCTGCAGGTAAGTATGGAGGGAGGGGCTGATCCTGGGACCCTTGCAGTTTAGTATAGATGGGAGCTCATGGAATCACCCTCTTACCTCTTAGTTTCCTGTAGGCTCTGACCAGATCCTGTGGGGGTTTTTTTTCTTCAGGTAATGACAGTGACCAGGGCTCTTATGTGTCTCTCACAGCCTCTAAAGGTGAGACCCTGGGGCCTGGCATCTGGCATGTTGGAGGGGTTGGGACAGAGGGGATATGACTGGGTTCTGGAGATTCATTGGGTTTGGACGTTTTGAGATTATGATGGACCATTCAGAGTTTGCACACTTGCAGTGACTGACCTGAATTTGTTCTTTCTTTTCTTTGGCAGCGTAAGACAGCAGCCTTGAGGACACAGTGAAACACAATTGTTTCACTCCCCACTTTGTGATTCCACACCCCTGACTTCTCTTCTGCAACTGGTGTCTGAATGTGACTGCGTTCCTCTCAGCAGAGTATCAGGGAGTAGTGAGAGTGACTCACCCCTGCCTACCTCGACCCCTCTCCACAGTGACCTGTGTCCTTTCCTGGTCCATGTTTCCTGTTCCCGCAGAGATGGGACTGCAGCATCTCCAGCAGTGATGTAACTTCCTGTTCCTCTGAGCTGCAGTGTCTCCCTTCTTTATCTAAAAGGAGAATCTAAGAATGATTTCGATTTTTCAGATTTTTGCCGTGAGGTAGATTTGGTCAGTTAATTAAAAGAGAAAATTTCTGAATTTTAAGAGAGAAATAAATGAAGCCCTGAGAATGTTCTGGAATCCACATGTTTACTGTGCTGAGTCTGTACCAGAGAGGGTCATGATCTGAGTGTGGACGGAGCGTGTGCTCCGTCTGTGCTCAG
>NW_006422970.1:0-1568 GCF_000296735.1 Chrysochloris asiatica | reverse complement strand
AAAAAAAAAAAAAAAAAAAAAAAAAATCACATACACAGAAAACAAAGGCCAGTCTTACAGGTCAGATGGAGATGGTGAGCCTGAAGACTATGGTCCTTGGTCACCCTTCAGATCTGAATCCAAGCACACCCCAGTGGTTCCATTTTCATTCAAGCAACAGACAGGTATATAAAGGAGACAACAACACTAGTGAGGTCCACACACCACAGAATGGTCAACCATTCAAAATCAAAAGAGCAGCATTTACTTAAGAACAAAGTTCAGAAGGGCTATAGAGAAAGGAGGACAGGGAGAAAGCAACATAAAGAGCAAGTGGGAGAAGTGATACTACATGGAGGGGGATTACTTATAATCCAGATGAAATGAAGTCTATGATTTGTTGACTGTTAAGCTGATGTTCTTCCCTGTAAACCTTACTGAATTCACAATAAAAAGCTTAAAAAACAAACCAAAAAGTGAGACTTTCGTGTGTCTCCCTTTCTTTAAGGCTACTGGATCCTGACCTACTAGCCAGCGTAATTCTGGGATATACTTCTCTGAAGCATGGGCATTATGACAAAAGGACAAAGCGACCGGTGATTGGCACTAAAGAGTCAAGCCTTTTCATCTCCATTTCTTTAAGCATTCTCAAACACAGTGAATGTTATCTTCGCTTTAAAATAGATACAGCAGAAGTGAGAGAAAGAACAGTAACATGGATACATCTTACAATTCTGCACTGTTAAAGAGTTAAAACAGATCCAAGTGCATTTGGATCTCTTTTCTTTTCTTTGTACTACTAAGTTGCTTCAATGGCTGAAAATTGATGTGAGCAACCCTCAGAACTAAGGCTTGCCTGTGAATAGCAAGGGAAACAGTCAGGATGTACTTCGAGTCAGTTCCAACTCACAGAGACCCTGTATAGGGTTTCCAAGGAGCAGCTAGTGAGTTTGAACCGCCGACCTTATGGTTCAAACCAACCTTGTGACTCAGTGCTTATCCAAGAAAAAACATACCAAGTTTTAGTTGTTAAAAGTTTCTCTCACATATCCACCTGAAAAAAACACAAACTGGCAACAAGCGTATCATAAACGCAAATGGAAGTTGGAGAGTTTTGGTGTGACATTGAAGGATAAGCACTGAACTGCTAACCACAAGGTAGATGGTTCAAATTCACCAGACACTCCTCAAAAACCCTACATAGCATTGCTATGAGGCAGACAGCACTTCACATCAACAACACTGAAAGCTAAACACAGAATTTAAAAACAAAACAAAACAAAAAAAGTGACCACTCTCCCACAGTAGAAGTGAAAAGCTCTCCTCCAAGTCTTCTCTCTTATCTGATTCTAATGAGCATCACCCAGAACCTCAGCACTACTACCTCCTTCCTGTGGAACACCTTCTCAACATTAAATATCATGTTGTTGTTGTTGGGTGCCATCGAGTCGGTACCGACCCATAGCGACCCTATGCACAGCAGAACAAAACACTGCCCGATCCTGGGCCAACCTCACTACTGTTGCCACACTTGAGTCCATCCATGCTGCCACTTGGCCAATCCATCTCGCTAGGGGTCTTCCTCTTTT
>NW_006422969.1:0-1527 GCF_000296735.1 Chrysochloris asiatica | reverse complement strand
TAATTACATTTTTTTCATGAAGTTTTTTTGAAGCCACTTCATATTAATTAGGGAAGAAATTACCAAAAAGTTTTTCTCAGAATTTTAACCCATAACTTTGGGAAAATTCTGTATACTCTACATTCACCATGCTTGAGTGGTAAACAATTGTAAGATTGGCCCAGGACCCGGCAGTGTTTTGTTCTGTTGTGCATGAGTCGGTACTGACTTGATGGCAGTTAACAACAACTACATTCATCTGGGAGAATGATATGCGCTTTAGCCAATTAAAAACCCTGAAAGGTCTTCTAAGAAAATTCAGAAGGATCTAGTATCACCAAGAAAGAAGAGCCATGAGTGGAGAATAACCTTTGGGCCTGGGATCCCTGCACTATTAAGCTCCTGTTGTTGTTAAGTGCCGTTAGAGTCATTTCTGACCCATATCGATCCCGTATAGGGTTTCCTAAGAGTGGCTGGTGAGATTGAACTGCCAACCTTATGTCTCAAACTAACTTTTTAGTCCAGCACATTAATCCACAGCACCACACCAGGACTGCTTGGTCCAGGGAAAGATTGATGCCAGCGTACATAAAGATTTCCAAGGAATGTGGGCCTACAGTGGAGACAAGGATGTTTTCATACACTAACAAAGAGAGGAAGCCTACCCCTAGAGCTGGCACTTGTGATCTTTGTATTAAAGCAGCACTAAATAACTAAGATAGAAATTGATACCAGAAGAGTGGGGGTGCTGCTCTAACATATACCATGAAAGTGGTTTTGGAATTGTATAATGAATAGAGGCTAAAAGAGTATTAAGGTGGTTAACAGTAAAAGCCCACATTGTCTTGAAGAAAATGTTGGTGGAATTATGGATGTCAAAGACAATTCTGATGAGGACTCTGAAGGAAGTCAGGAGAGCTGTAACACAGGAGAGACAGTGAGATGGTGAGAAACTGCAGCAGCAGAACCAGGAGACTGACTCAAGAAGGCCTTGGAGTTGGTTGACCCATGGAGATAGAGAGCTGAGTGCCTTCATACCAAGGCTTATGGTAGGTAAGGTGCTTCTGGACACTTATTGGAAGAGCTAAAGAGCTTTGTAATGCTTGCTTGAGGAGAGCAGAGGCAAGTTTTGTTAACTAATTTAAATTGTTCTGTTGGATTTTTAACTTACTTGATGCCTGTTATCTCTTTTCTTCCTAATTGCTCCCATTTGTAACTGCTGTGATAAACCAATAAGAAGATTAAGAGTGAGCTTCAATACACATAATCTCATCACAAACCCAATTGTGATGTAAAGGAGTTTCCCAGGGTTGTGGCCTGCAACACTTTTATTTTATAAGAGATATTATTGTTGTTAAGTGCCTTTGAATCAGTTCCAACTCATAGTGACCCTATGCACAATACAAAGAAGTATTGTCTGATTCTGTGCCATCCTCACAATTATTGTTATGTTTGAACACACTGCTGCTGCCACTATATCAATCCATTTCATTAGGGGTCTTCCTCTTTTCAATGACACTCTACTTTACCAAGCATGATGTCGTCCAG
>NW_006422968.1:0-1569 GCF_000296735.1 Chrysochloris asiatica | reverse complement strand
GGTTCCAACTCATAGCCACCCTGTATAGGGGTTCTACATTGTAGCTGGTGGTTTAGTCTGCCCACTTTGCAGTTAGCAGTGTATAGCTTACCCTACAGTGCCACACCAGGACCACCTTAATCTGTATTTTTTGTTCCACCTTAACCCATGTTGTTATTGTTAAGTGCCATCATGTCAGTTATAACTCATAGTGGGAACAGACTCTTAGCAGCCCAGTTTAGAGTTTCTTAGGAATGGCTGGGGGTTATTCTACAGAGCCACACCAGAACTCTACCTGAATCTTTGTTGTTGTCATTGTTAAGTGCCATTGAGTCAGTTCTGATCCATAATGACTCTATAGGGTTTTCAAGGAGCGGCTGGTGAGTTTGGACTGCCGACCTTGCAATTCAAACTGACTTTGCAGTCCATCGCATCAACCACAGCACCATACCAGTTCCGCCTTAATACTGCTTCATTAGCAACTCACTTCAAAATGGGTCCATAATCAAATGCATGCTGTTGTTGTTAAGCCGAGTAAGTTCTGACTCACAGGGACACTGTACGGTTTGCAAGGCTTTAGAGCCTCACTGTAGCAGAAAACTTCATCTTTTCCTAAAGAAGCAGCTGGCAAGCTCAGACTGCAGACTTTGTGGTTCAAGTCCAGTGCTTTTCGTATAAAGCCACCACACACCCCTAATCAAAAGCATAGAGGCTAGGATTTATAATACATCACAGAATGGAACAATATGGCTAGAAGGGTAATGATAAATCATTAGCAGCCCTGCACTCTGTTTTATTTTTTATTCTACTTTCTCTCTCCTTTTAAGGATAATTTATTATTTGGGCAATAAGGCTGAGATAACACCTTTCCTACTTAATTTGACAAGTCCTTTAACTGTAAATCACTCATTAAGAAGACAATCCTCCCTTGGCCCTGGTGTATCAGTCAGGAATATTTCAGTTACACACAACAGAAATTTCTGGTTTAACTAGCTTAAGCCATATGACATTTATTATTTTACATGAGAAATTTTGAAGTAGAGAAATTCCAGAGCTGCTAAATTCAAATCCTCAACAATATCATTAAAGGACTAATGATGTTTCATTTTTCCACCCACAGTCTTCAGGATATAGATTTGTCCTCAGGCTAACTACCTCATATCATAACAAGGCAAGGTCTTATTCAGTAGAAAATATAGTCTTTTTTGGTCCCTTTTTGAAGTCTGAAAAAATTTTTCCCAAAACCTCCTTTCCAGAACATATTCTTGATGGCTCATTGACCAGCAGTACATCATACCTATTACTAAAATATTAACTGGCAAGCTGAGTGGAATTACCATGATTGGATTTTAAAAGCCATGAAAGGAGGTTGAATTACCTACAACAAAAATCAGTGTCCTTTTAGGAAGCAGAAGTGGGGAGAGGGGCAGTATTTACTATGGAGTAATCCTGTCTGGTAGCGTAGTGGTTACGAATCGGTCTGCAAACCTCAGGGACAGCAGTTCAAAACTACCAGCTGTTCCGTGGGAGAAAGATGAGGCTTTCTGCTCCCATAAAGGTTTACAGACTCGGAAACCCTGTACAGGGTCG
>NW_006422967.1:0-1569 GCF_000296735.1 Chrysochloris asiatica | reverse complement strand
TCTTCGTCTGGAAGCTCATCTGAAACCTGTCCACCATGGGTTACCCTGTTAGTATTTAAAATATCAGTGGCATAGCTTCCAGAATCACAGCAATTCACAAGCCACCACAGTATGAAACACTGACAGACGATTGGTAATTGCAGGCAATAGAAGCATGTAAAGCTCTTAGCAAGGTCTTTTATGACTGAGTGGTAGAATTCTCATCTTAAATGTGGGAGACCTGAGTTTGATTCCCAGGCAACAATGAACCTCACACAGCCTCCATGCCTCTTTCAGTGGAGGCTTGTGTGTTGCTATGATGCTGAACAGGTTTCAGTGGAACTTCCAGATGAAGACAAATAGAAAGAAAGACTTGATGAGGTACTTTCAAAAATCAGCCAGTGAAAATCCGTGGATGAGAAACTGACAATGGGATAAGACTAGAACATGCTTTCAACTTTGTGTGGGGCCATCATGAGTGGGGAATCACCATGAATTGGGGGTTGATTCAAACGCAGTTAACAACAACTACAAAAACCTTATAGCAAGTGCTTTGTTACCAGTCCTAGTGTACATTGTCCTCTTCTTTCTGGTGAACAGTTAATTTGCATTAAATAAATTTTCATTATTGAAAATTCCCCAGGAATTAATGACTTCGAACACAAACTTTATACCAAAATTTTTATATTATAAAACTGTTTTCCTTAATTTGTGGCTTGCATTTTTGTGCATCTGTTCAAACACACCATACCAAAGAGTGTCTGTCATCTAGTACGCAAATAGACACCAAGATGAGTAGAACTCTACAGTACATTTTGGTTAGTGTCCTGCTTGATAAACATATTTTTGTAGCTCTTGTATGCCATTTAGTGCGTTCCCATTCATTGTTGTTATATGCCATTGAGTCAGAACCAACTCACAGTGACCTTATGCACAACAGAAAGAAACACTGCTGGGTTTTGTGCCAGTCCCATAATCGTTGCTACACTTGTGCCCGTAGCTGCAGCCACTATGCCAATTCATCTGACTGAGGAGCTTCCTCTTTTTAACTGACCCTACTGATGTAGTGCTGTGGGTTAATGTGCCAAACAGCAAAGCTGGTTGAACTGCAAGGTCAGCAGTTCAAGCTCACCAACTTGTCCTCCTCAGAAACCCTCTGCAGGATCACTATGGGTTGGTACCAGCTTGACGGCACTTAACAACTACAACACTTTTTCTAAGTGTGATGTCTTTCTCTAGGAATTGGTCCCTCCTGACAATATGCCCTAAATATGAAAGACAAAGTCCAACCATCCTGGCTTTTAAGGAGCATTCTGGTTGTACTTTTTCCAACACAGATTTGTTTATTCTTCTGACTGCCTATGGTACTTTTAATTTTCTCCTCAACACCATAACTCAAATGTGTCAATTCTTCTTTGCCAATCTGGATGCCTTTAATTTCCCTGTCTTGCCTTATAGCTCTGTCTAAGACTTCTAGCACAATATTGAATAGGAATAGTGATAAAGGACATCCTTGTCTGGATCCTGTTCCCAAAGGGAAGACTTTCAGTTTCTCTCCATTGAGAGTGATGTTGGCTGTGGGTTTTGCAT
>NW_006422966.1:0-1569 GCF_000296735.1 Chrysochloris asiatica | reverse complement strand
AAGAGTACATGCTGCTAGAGCTATAGATATAAATATCTGTAAAAGCATTCATTTATCAGAGACTTGAGGTAATTTATAAAATACACACAATATTAAAAAAAAAAAAAAAATGAAAAACTAAGAAACCAGGGAGTAGTGGAAGCAAAATAACGATCGAAACATTAGATGAAGGATCGTGATGGCTCTTAGAACTATAAGGCTGGTAGTTCAAGCCCACCAGCCCTTCCTTGGAAGAAAAGATTTACAGCCTTAGAAACCCTATACAGGGTCACTTTGAATCACAACTGAGTCAATGGCATTTAACAACAAAAATACCATTACATCAGAGGGACTGTTGATCACATAACATTTTGAACAATTAGATTGTTTGTTTACTGAAAAGTGTCACAAATGTATCTGAACTTCCTTATCAAGTTGCATAAGGAAAATGCGAAATAACAGAAAATATATTGTTGGAAAGATACGACATGGCATTTACAAAAGGAAAGTACATAATTCCCTGTTATCCAAACTGGGGAGAAATACTTCATGTGTATTATCCATGAAATGGTCACTGAGATCTATGTTACATAAGAAAGTGCTCTATAAATACTTCTCAAAGCACCTCTCAATACAAACTGAAAGTTCTTGGTTAAAATAAGATCCATTGAAAGCAGTTTTATAGGCTTAAAAATGAGGTCCAAGTATATCAGCACTCCTCTTTTAGGGAAAAAACAAAAACAAATAAACTATAGACTTTCTAGAGTGGAAGCTTGTATATTTTAAGTTCATCATCTGTGAGTAATATTTTGTACACTGAGGCTTTTAGTAATGACTAGTCTTGAATTTTCTACTCCACTTGTTTTGCTGGGCCATTGCTTCATCATTGCCCTTAAGATTAAGCTAGGATCCTTTGGTACCTGTCTCACTTTGGACATTACTGCTCTGGTAGCATATTGGTTATGAATCGGGCTGTGTACCTTAAGGTCAGCAGTTTGAAACTTCAGCTGTTCCTCAGGAGAAAGATGAGGCTTTCTGCTCCTGTAAAGATTTACAGCCTCAGAAACCCTGTACAGGGTCGCTATGGGTCAGAACCAACTCGACAGCACTTAACAACAACAACAAGTCTTAGAGGCATAACATAGAGATTGCCTAAAGTCCTGTACCCACATCCAGTGACTGAAAATTTCAAACTTGCACACAGCTGGTTCAAATACTGGGCCTGCTAGAGAGCTGATGTAGTGTGCCTGCATTCATTCTCCTTGTCACTCAATTCCCTCTTCACTTATTTTTTTCACCCAACTGAATTTACCAAAAGTAGTTTTATTTCCAAGTAGTGTGTTAGTTGTAGCATTGTGTACTTCAGTTTACAACAAGATCTGTTCTTCGCTGAGTTCTTGTCTGAATTACACAAATGAAATTGCACAAAGCTAAGTACAATGGTTACATATCTGCACATTGGGATAACTTCCCAGGATCTTCACAAAAGAATGAGTCTGTAGTTCACTGACAAAGATTGTGATTTAATTGATATGGACTATGGTTTGGTAATTGGAAGTTTTAAAAAGAACCCTACACAATTTCACACTC
>NW_006422965.1:0-1569 GCF_000296735.1 Chrysochloris asiatica | reverse complement strand
TATATACACACAGAAATGTTGTTGCTGTTGTTAAGTGCTGTCGAGTCGGTTCCGACCCATAGCGACCCTATATAGGGTTTCCAAGGAGACGCTGGTGAGCTTGAACCACCAACCTTGCAGTTGAACCGGCTTTGCAGTCTGGCGCATTAACCCACAGCGCCACACCAGGATAGAGGGGCCATTTTCAGGCCTTGTGAGGGCAGCAGCTAACCATAGAGACTGTGTGTGCATGAGCTCTGGTAGCGTAGTGGTTACGACTCGGGCTGCTAACTTCAAGGTCGGCAGTTTGAAACTACCAGCCGTTCTGCGGGGGAAAGATGAGGCTTTCTACTCCTGTAAAGATTTACAGCCTTGGAAACCCTGTGCAGGGTCACTATGAGTTGGAACTGACTCCACGGTACTTAACAACAAAACATGATAAAGGATTTCAAATTGCCCAACATAACATCAGAGGTCATGTGGTCATTGTAAAAGATATCCGATCCTTATTGCCAGCTCCCATAAAGTCCCAACATAAACAGCTGCCTGGGCCCTTTCATATACAAGAGAATAATCATGTCTGCTACCATTTCTGGAAGGGTTACTATGTCCTAGGTACCTTGCCAAGTATTGAACATACATCACCTTTTATTCTTGCAGCAACACAATGAGAGAGGCCATAAACACCCTGCTACTCTGCTTTACTGCTGAACACAACACAGGCAGCCTTCCACCCTTTGGCTTGCAACGACACTGGGAGGTTGGAAAGTTTGGCACTGACATCCCCATTTTGCAACAGAGACTCACAGAGGTTACTGTTATGGATTGAATCAAGGCCACTTAAAATATATGAAATATACTTAATATTTGAAGAGGGCACGATTCAACCCTGTGTTGTGTTCGGCAGTAAAGCAGAGTAGCAGGGTGTTTATGGCCTCTCTCATTGTGTTGCTGCCAGAATAAAAGGTGATGTATGTTCAATACTTGGCAAGGTACCTAGGACATAGTAACCCTTCCAGAAATGGTAGCAGACATGATTATTCTCTTGTATATGAAAGGGCCCAGGCAGCTGTTTATGTTGGGACTTTATGGGAGCTGGCAATAAGGATCGGATATCTTTTACAATGACCACATGACCTCTGATGTTATGTTGGGCAATTTGAAATCCTTTATCATGTTTTGTTGTTAAGTACCGTGGAGTCAGTTCCAACTCATAGTGACCCTGCACAGGGTTTCCAAGGCTGTAAATCTTTACAGGAGTAGAAAGCCTCATCTTTCCCCCGCAGAACGGCTGGTAGTTTCAAACTGCCGACCTTGAAGTTAGCAGCCCGAGTCGTAACCACTACGCTACCAGAGCTCATGCACACACAGTCTCTATGGTTAGCTGCTGCCCTCACAAGGCCTGAAAATGGCCCCTCTATCCTGGTGTGGCGCTGTGGGTTAATGCGCCAGACTGCAAAGCCGGTTCAACTGCAAGGTTGGTGGTTCAAGCTCACCAGCGTCTCCTTGGAAACCCTATATAGGGTCGCTATGGGTCGGAACCGACTCGACAGCACTTAACAACAGCAACAACATTTCTGTGTGTATATA
>NW_006422964.1:0-1569 GCF_000296735.1 Chrysochloris asiatica | reverse complement strand
GATGTATCCACCCTGGCTTTGGGGTGCCTCATTGTCTCCCTTCTTCTGTTTGTCTGTGTATTCTTTCGCTATCCCTATCGCCGCTGGATCTCCCCTCCTCGTGAACCAAAAACTCGTGACAACTATGTCGGGGTCAGACCCCGGCAATATAAGAAAAAAAATCTAAAAGCAAAGATAAAAGATGGGCAGACTGGGAAGAAGAAAGCAGTTCAAATCAGAAACAAAGGGCTAATTTCTATAATATTACAAACTTATTTGACTTATTAAAACAAAGGGCTAACGCACTCCTACAACCAATGAGAAAATAACCTTAACTATCTAGTGTTGCTACAACAGAAATACAAGTGAATGGTTTGGGTGGTGGTGATGGTTGTATACCATGAAGTTGGTTCTGACTCATATTGAACCTGCATGTAGTTTCCCAGGCTGTAAATCTTTATGGGAGCAGAAAGTTTCATCTTTCTCCCATGAGGAGGCTGGTGGAGTCACACTGCTGATCTTGAGGCTAGCAGTCCAAGGCATACCCCACTACACCACCAGTGCTCCTTAGTGGCTGGTTTTAACAATCAGAATTTATTTTCTCACACTTTAGGAGGCTAGAGGTCTAAATTCAGGCTGCAAGCTCTGCTGTTCTTGTTAGGTGCTATCAAGTCAGTTCCAACTCAGTGACCCTAACGAAACACTGCCCAGTCCTGTACCAGTCTCACAACTGTGATGCTTGAACCGATTGCTGCTGCCACTGTGCCAATCCATTTCAATGGGCAGCTCCTCTTTTTTGTTGACCCTCCAACTTTACCAAGCATGACATCCTTTCTCCAGGGAATTGAGTCTGGTGCACTTTAGTTCTCAAACTGCTATGTTTGCTCTGAAACACTTTAAAGATGTATTATTCAGCAAATTTGCCTAATGCAGTACATCACTTGATTTCTTGACTGTTGCTTCCATTAAGTATTGATAGTGGAGCAAAAAAAATGAAGTCTGACAACTTCAATCTTTCCTCCATTTTTTATGATGTTATTTATTGTTACAGTGGTGAGGATTTCTGTTTACTTTACACTGAAGGCTGTGGTCTTTGGTCTTCATCAGTATTTTAAGTCCTCTTCACTTTCAGCCAGCAAACTTGTATCATCTGCATATCACAGGTTGTTAATGAGGCTTCCTCCAATTTTGATGCCATATTCTTCTTCATATAATCCAGTTTCTTGGATTACTTTTTCAGCATGCAGACTGAATGTATGATGAAACAATACACCCCTGGCACACACCTTTCCTAATTTTAAACGATTCAGTGTCCCCTTGTCTGTTCAAACGACTATCTCTTAGTCTATGTATAGGTCTCTTATGAGCACAATTAAGCGTTCTGGAATACCCATTCTTCACAATTACATACTATCTATAGCCTGTCATAATCCACACTGTCAAAAATCTTTGTGGAGAGGAACAAACAAGATGACGGATCGGGTGAACGTATAGCAGAGAGCTCTGCCAACAACAACACAGAATACCCGACCAAGCAGGTTCAGGGGATGGTCCCAGAACTCTGAACCACATATAAAGGAATACTTAGAA
>NW_006422963.1:0-1569 GCF_000296735.1 Chrysochloris asiatica | reverse complement strand
TGTTTAAGTTTAAGGAATTATCTCAGGGCAATTGTTTCAGGGATTTATTCACCTTCTGAGTCTCTAGAAAGCCTAGAGTCTCTATGCATTTGAATTTTTTTTCTGAAATTTTCTCCTTTTCACCAGAATTCTGTCAGAAAATCTTTGACCAAAGCACTCAATAATGTTGGTGGATACTATCCAATCCTTTTGGTCTCATGGCAAAGAAGGCAGTTATTTATGGAGACAACTAGTCACAGATTCTGTATAATCCTCTTATCCCCAACGTTCCTTCTTTTGCTATTCCAGGTAAATAGAGACCAATTGTGTCTTGAATGGTTGCTTACAACCTTTTAAAACTCCAGACACTATGCAGCAAATTAGGATGTAGAATAGAACTGCTAAGCATGCTTTTAGGGCAGTTAACCGGGATGTACTATGAAACCATGATTGTAAACCCATGATATCTTGAATAGACTTGATACAGCTTTTCTATCCAATGTCTTCTTAATTCCTAGCAAGTGATTGGGTGGGGCCATGCAAATAAGGAATACTGACTTTAAAGGCTGGGATTAGTTTTGCCTTCCAGTTTTAAAGGAACCATCTCAGAAGCAGAAACAGATCACCTCAGAACCATCAAGCATGAGTAGAGTGTGAGATCCCTACTTAGAAAATCAGCAACAACAGAAGAGATTGTGGCATGGATAAACAGAGTAAATCTGAATAAAGCTGAGCACCTATGGGCAGAAGCCTAGCTAGCAGAATGTGCCCTTTGGGTATTCACAGACTGGCTTAAAGAATGGCCCGGGTCTCTTAATTTCTCTTTTTTATGCTAATTATGATAATATCAAATAGATGAAAGTATAGATGACCTTTTGGAAGATTGTTATGTTTTTTGTTCCTTGCTCTTTACTCACCCTTCCTGCTTATGCTTGCAAAGAATGTTAATTATGAGAAAAACAAATTATAGTGATTTGCTTAAACCTAATCAATGGGCTGCTCTACAGCACTTCAAGGCTGCTTAGCTGAGAGGCACTAAGAGCCCCCAAACACTCTCTTGAGTATGTGAATTTTTTTCTGAACATCTGCAGGACGGATCCTGATAAGAATTGCCCAAGCAGGGCAGAATCCAAGAGACCCACAAGGCTGAGAGGCTGAAGTCAAGAGTAAGACATGATTGCAGAATGGCAGACAAGAGGCATGTGTGGAGGAATGCTGCATCTTGAGGTTTTCTGATCTTGAATTGTACCCTGCTAAAGAGGAAGACCATCAACAAGATGGATTAGACAAGTGGCAGCCCTAATGGACTCAAGCATGGCAACAGTAGTGAGGTTGGCCCAGGTTTGGGCAGTGTTTCATTCTGCTGTGCATAAGGTCGCTATGGGTCTGTACCAAATCGATAGCACCTAACAACAGCAACAACACTTCCCCAATCTTCCCTAATAAAGCTCATAATCATGAATATTGCTATCAGTTCTCTGTGGTATTGTCGTGGATTATTGAGTCCAGATGTGAAGTAGAGAGTGCAGTGGGAGGGATGCTTGCTGTCAGAATAGGGTCAAGAAAGATGTCTGACCTCAACTTCATAGG
>NW_006422962.1:0-1569 GCF_000296735.1 Chrysochloris asiatica | reverse complement strand
ACTGCTGTTTCCATGAGTGTTGATAGTTGATCCAAGAAGAATGAAATACTTGACAACTTCAATCTTTTCTCTGTTGATGAGAATGTTGTTTATTGGTCCAGTGGTGAGGATTTTTGTTTTCTTTACATTGAGAAGTAATTCATACTGAAGGCTGTGCTCTTTGATCTTCATCAGTAAATGTCTTAAGTCCTCTTCACTTTCAGCAAGCAAGGTTGTATCATCTGCACATTGCAGGTTGTTAGTGAGTCTTCTTCCAATCCTGACATCACGTTTTTCTTCATATAACCCAGCTTCTCCGATTATTTGCTCAGCACACAGGTTGTTTAATAAGTAAGGTGAAAGAATACAACCTCGTCGCACAACTTTCTTAATTTTAAACCATTCAGTGTTCCCATGTTCTGTTCAAACAACTGCCTCTTTGTCCAGGTACAGATTTCTCATGAGCACAATTAAGTGTTCTGGAATACTCATACTTTGCAATGTTGTTCATAGCTTGTCATGATCCACACAATCGAAAGCCTTTGTGTAGTAAATAAAGCACAGGTAAACATCTTTCTGATATTCTCCGCTTTCAGCCAAGATCCATCGGACATCAGCAATGATATCCCTGGTTCCACAGCCTCTTCCTAATCCATCTTGAACCTCTGGAAGTTCTCTGTCAATGTATGCTTGCAGCCATTTCTGAATTACCTTCAGTAAAACTTTACTTGCGTGGGATATCAAAGACCACATGGTTTATTATGCTGGAAATGACAAATTGAAGGGGAATGGTGTTGCATTCATTGTCAAAAAGAACATATCCAGATTGGTCATGAGGTACAATGTGGTCTGTGATAGGATAATATTCATGCAACTACAAAAAAGTCCAGATAATACCACTATTATTCAAACTTATGCACCAACCACTAAAGCCAGTGAGGATGAAATAGAAGAATTCTACCAACTTCTTCAATCTGAAATTGATCAAATAATATGCAATTAAGATGTATTGATCATTACTGGTGATTGGAATGCAAAGGTTGGGAGCAAAGAGGAAGGATCACTAGTTGGAAAATATGGCCTTGGTGATAGAAATGATGCTAGAGAACACATGATAGAATTCTGCATGGACCTCACCAGACAGAATACATAGAAATCAAAATGACTACATCTGTGGAAAGACACAATGGAAAAGCTCCATATCACCAGTGAAAACAATGCCAGGGGCAGACTGTTGATCAGACCATCAATTACTCACATGCAAATTCAAACTGAAGCTAGCTGAAGAAAATGAAAACAAGTCTATGAGAGCAAAAATATGACCTTGAATATTTCCCACTTGAATTTAAGGATCATCTGAAGAACAGATTTGATACATTAAACACTAAAGACTGAAGACCAGAATAGTTGTGGGATGACATCAAGAACATTATACATGAAGCAAGCAAAAAGTCATTGGGAAGACAAGAAAGAAAGAAAAGGTCAAAATGGATGTCAGAATAGACACTGAAACTTGCTCTCCAGCGTAGAGATGCTAAAGCAAATGGAAGAAATAAGGAAGTCCAAGAGCTGAACAGAAAATTTCAAAGA
>NW_006422961.1:0-1567 GCF_000296735.1 Chrysochloris asiatica | reverse complement strand
AAAAAAAAAAAAAAAATTTTCCATAGAGGAAACAAGGGTAAATTGCTACAATTTGATGAACATGACCTATACTCATGAAGGTTGTTGTTGTTAGGTGCCATTGAGTCAGTACTGACTCATAGCGACATTATGCACAGCAGAACGAAACACTGCCAAATCCTGGGTCAACCTCACTATCATTGCCACGCTTGAGCCCATAGATGCTGCCACTTTGCCAATCCATCTCGCTGGGGGTCTTCCTCTTTTTTTCTGACCCTCCACCCTACCAAAAATGATATTCTTCTACAGCAACTGGTCCCTCCTGACAATATGTCTGAAGTATGAGAGATGAGGTAGTAACTCTAAATACCAACAGAGAGGGAAGGAGTCTTCATACCAAGTACCAAGCTATCCCCTCTGTACACAGGGTAGATAGGAATGGGCAACTTAGACACTGGCTACCTAAAATGAGGGGGACGATACAGGCACAAAGTGACTGACTTACTAGGTTTCAAGACAAAATTTAGTTTAACAGTGTGGGGGGCAGGGAGAAAGAGTCCCAACTGAATAGTTTTCATCTTGTCTAGATGGATCTGGTGAAAAGAGATGGGGATAAGATTCAGATGATTTAATAGTGAATAATTGTTATCATGACTAATTGCGACTGTCACAATTGTAAAGGTAGAAGTTTTGTAACAAAAACAGGGGAGTGGTTAATCTTACAGTCCAGAAACAGAGGACCCTAGGGCCATCAAGAAAGAAGCACACAAGCAGAATGTGGGACCTTATCCAGAGAAGCAGTGATGCCAGAGACAGAGGCAGACATGTGGGCATGGAGAGGGGAAGTGGCTGAGGACACTAAATTCATGGGCAGAGAGGACTAAAAGCCAGTGGCCAGGAGGCAGACATGCAGAATGTGCTGTTTGGAGGTGTAAATTATTATACATGCCTGAGTGTTTTTTGTTCTTGGTTTGTTTTTTGTTTTGTTTTGTTTTGTTTTGTTTTTAAGCTAAAGTGAATAGAGAGAAATACTGTTAACTGATGGTATATGGAGGGGTTTATAATTATTGTAATGAAACAAGGTGTATGATTTGTTGAATGTAAAACTGATGATCTGCCCTGTAAACTTTCACTCAATCCACAATAAAAACTTTAAAAAATATATTTTTCTTAATTTCACCAAAAGAGTAAAACAAGAAGCACACAAATGGGGAAAATATTTTTTGCAATGACATATCAGAAAAGGGACTAATCTCTAAAATTTATAGGAAATTACAACACCTCTACAAGGAAAAGACAAAAATTAAAATGGGCATGAACATGAACAGACACTACACCAAGGAAGACATTCAGGCAGGCAACAAATATATGAAGAAATGTTCATAATCATTAGAGCCTGTAAATCTTTATGAGAACAGAAAGTCTCACCTTTCTCCTATGGAACAGCTGGTAATTTACCACTGCTGACCTTGAGGTGAGCAACCCAACTCATAACCACTATGCTATGAGAGCTCCTTTGTTGTTGTTGTTAAGTACCATGGAGTTGGTTCCGACTCATAGTGACCCTGTACAGGGTTTCCAAGGCTAT
>NW_006422960.1:0-1511 GCF_000296735.1 Chrysochloris asiatica | reverse complement strand
TAACTCAAAGGCATCAATTCTTCTACGGTCTTCCTTATTCACTGTCCAGCTTTCGCATGCATATGAGGTTATTGAAAATACCATGGCTTGGGTCAGGCTCACCTTAGTCCTCAAGCTGGCATCTCTGCTCTTCAACACTTTAGGAAGGTATTATGCAGCAGATTTGCCTAATGCAATACATCACTTTATTTATTGACTGTTGCTTCCATGAATGTTGATAGTTGATCTAAGAAGAATGAAGTCCTTGACAACTTCAACCTTTTCTCAGTTGATAAGAATGTTTTTTATTGTTCCAGTGGTGAGGATTTTTGTTTTCTTTACATTGAGATGTAATCCATACCAAAAGCTGTGCTCTTTGAGCTTCATTAGTAAATGTTTTAAGTCCTCTTAACTTTCAGCAAGCAAGGTTGTATCATCTGCATATAGCAGGTTGTTAATGAAGTCTTCCTCCAATCCTGATGCCACATTTTTTTTTTTTCATATAACCCAGATTCTCAGATTATTTGCTCAGGATTACAGGTTGAATAAATATGGTGAACGAATACAATCTTGTCATACACCTTTTTAAATTTTAAACCATTCAATGTTCCCATGTTCTGTTCGAACAACTGCCTCTTGGTCCATGTACAGATTCCTCAGGAGCACAATTAAGTGTTCCAGAATACTCATACTTCGCAATGTTGTCCTTAGCTGATCTTAATCCACATGATCAAAATCCTTTGTATAGCCAATTAAGCACAGGTAAACATCTCTCTGATATTCTCTGCTTTCAGCCAATATCCATCAGACATCAGCAATGATATCCCTCATTTCATGTCCTCTTCTGAATTTGGCTTGAACCTCTGGAAGTTCCTGTCAATGTATGCTTGCAGCTGTTTCTGAATTACCTTTAGTAAAACTTTACTCGTATGGGATATCAAAGAGATTGTCTGATGATTTCTGCATTCCATTGGGTCATCACTCTGGAATGGGCACAAACACGGATCTTTTCCAATCAGTCAACCCGATAGTTGTCTTCCAAATTTCTTGTCAGAGATGATTAAGTGCCTCCTGTGCCACCTCACTTTCTTGAAAGATTTCAATTTTTATTCCATCAATTTCTGGTGCCTTGTTCTTTGCCAATTCCTTCAATGCACCTTGGACTTCTTCCTTCAGTATCATTGACTCTTGATCATATGCTACCTCTTGAAATGACTGATCATTAACCATTTCCTTTTGGTACAGTGACTCTGTGTATTCCTTCCATGGTCTCTTCCATGTTCCATGTTTCTGCATCATTCAATAATTTGCCTAGAGAATCTTTCAATAACGAAAGTCGAGGCTGTAATTTTTTCTTCAGTTTCACCAGCTTGAGAAATGCTGAGCATGTTCCTACTTTTTGATTTTCTGATTCCAGATCTTTGCACATTTTGTTGCAATATTTGGCTTCATCTTCTCAATCTGATCTTTTCTGTTCAGCTCTCATACTTCCTCATTTCTTCCATTTGCTTTAGTATCTCTACACTGGAGAG
>NW_006422959.1:0-1570 GCF_000296735.1 Chrysochloris asiatica | reverse complement strand
GGGTGTATCTGTTCATTGATTCCCCACTGTTTGCACACCTCCATTCTGGTGACTAAAGGGGGTACCTGAGCAAGGCCAGAACAAGGAGTGTGGATAGGGAAAGAGAATTTAAAAACAAAGCAGGCCAAAAATTAAATTAAATCCTGAAGTGTAGCATAGCAACCAACAGTGGCATCTTGAAATTTCCCAGGCAGCTTTGAAAGCAAGAAGCTGAAAAGAAGACATTAAAGTCATACTCATATTTGGCTACAGATTTTTTTTATTTTTTCTTTTTCTTCTCTCCCTCTTCTCCCTTTTCTGTGATTATAGACTACTGTATCCAATCTAGTTTTCTTGTTGTTATAATTGTTGTTTTGGTGGGGTTTTGTTTATGTTTTTTTTTCTTAGATTTTTGCTGTTGCTGTTCTGCTGTTTTATGCTCACCCTTTTACCTTTGGGGGACTCTTTCTCTCCCTATATTACCCAAGAAGAGACAGCAACTGTTGCCATATAGTTAAGCTACAATCACACTCTATAAAACACCAAAATCCAGGCAAGAACCAATACCAACAGCCATACACCAGGGAGCCAGATAACATCTGTGAAAGCTACTCTGAGTTAAGCAATAAGAAGAGTGAAAAGGGAAGCCCACATCCTTATCAGATCTACCTAGAGGAAATCAGAAAGCATAAAAAATTCCAAACACACACTCAATTAAGTATTGAGGCCACAGATAAACACTAAACATGTCTAAGAAGCAAAAGTAGATAACCATATCAGCACATGTCCAGAAAAAAGATAAAAGGTCTGAGACAAATGACCTAGAGGTAGACCTGGACTCCATTCAGGAAGGAGGACAGGCCTTGGAAATGCCTGAGAAGGAATTCAGAAAAATGATTATAAAATGTTTCAAAACACTTTACAATGGAGCTGAGAAAAATAAGGCAGAAGTCAGGAAAGCACTACAGAAACAATCAAATAAGATGGATACAGAATTGGAAACAATTCAAAAACTGAAGAAGGTTTAAGATTCATGTTGGACAACATGAAGAGGAATAACTTAAGAATTATCAGCATTCCAGAACAGGAAGAATCACACAAGTCCACAGAGGAAATAGCTGAAGAACTACTGAAAGAAAATTTTTCTAACATCCTAAAAAGTGAAAAGATAAACATTCAAGAAGCTCAACAAACCCCAGGAAGGAGAGCCCACAAAAGAAAATCACTGAGACATAGCATAATCAAGCTCTCCAAAATCAAGGATAAGGAGAGAATTCTGAAAGCGGGTAGGGAAAAGAGAAGTGCTACATACAAAGGCAAGCAAGTCAGATTAAGCTTGGATCTCTCAGCAGAAACCATACAAGTAAGAAGGCAATGGAGAGACATATGTAAAACTCTGAAAGAAAAATACTATCAACCTAGAATCCTTTATCCAGCAAAGCTATCAATCAAATACAATGGTGTAATCAAAACATTCCAGGATAAACAGAAGCTAAGGGATATTTCCAAAACCAACCCTGCACTACAAAATATCCTAAAGGGAATTCTGTGGACTGAGAACCAACAAGAACAGACAACAACCAGAGATTGA
>NW_006422958.1:0-1524 GCF_000296735.1 Chrysochloris asiatica | reverse complement strand
TTTAATAGGAAGTTTTCCATCCTCTTCTATGTTTTGGAATAATTTGAGTAGAATTGGTGACAGCTCCTCCCTGAATGTTTGATAGAACTCACCAGTGAAGCGATCTGGCCCTGGACTTCTTTTGGTTGGGAGTTTTTTGATGACATGATCAATTTCTTCTTTTGTTATATAGGTCTGTTCAAGTTTTCTAGGTTGTTGTTGTTGTTAGGTGCCATCGAGTCAGTACCCACCCATAGCAACCTTATGCACTGCAGAACGAAACACTACCCGATCCTGGGCCAACCTCACCACTGTTGCCATGCTTGAGTCCATCGATGCTGCCACTTGGCTAATCCATCTCGTTGGGAGTCTTCCTCTTTTTTCTCTGACCCTTCACCATACCAAATATGATATCCTTTCCAGAGACTCATCCCTCCTGACAATATGTCTGAAGTATGAGAGATGAAATTTAGATAGGTCATGCTTTTCTAGAAATGGACCCATCTCTTCTAAATTTTCAAATTTGTTGGAGTACAACTCTTCATAGTATTCTCTTATCCTTTTGATTCTCTTTGGTTTCGTTGCGACATCATCATGTGGTTTCTAATGCATGTTTTTTGTGTCTTCTCCCTCTTTTCTTTTGTTAGGTTTGCCAATGGTTTACCAATTTTATTAATCCTTTCAAAGAACCAGCTTCTTGTTCTGTTGATTGTTTCTCTAGTTTTTCTGTTTTCTATCTCATTAATTTCTGCTCTAATCTTTATTATTTCTTTTCTTTTGGCGACTGTAGGTTCCCTCTGTTGGTCTGTTTTAAATTGTTGGGGATGCTGTATTAATGTGTTAATTTTGCTTCTTTCTCTTTTTTGTTTGTGTGCATTTATTGCAATAAATTGTCCTCTCAGCACCACTTTCACCATGTCCCAACCATTTTGATATATTGTGTTTCTGTTCTTGTTTGTTTCTAGGAAATTTCTGAATTAACATTTAATTTATTCTACTACCCAGTCACTTTTCAGCAGGGTGTTATTCAGTTTCCAGGTTGATTTCTAGTTTTATAGCATTGTTATCTGAAAAGATGCTTTGTAGTATTTTGATGTTTGTAAATTTGTGGAGGCTTGCTTTGTGACCTAACATATGGTCAATTCAGAAAAATGTTCCATGTGCACTGAAAAAGAATATGTATTGTGCTGTTGTTGGTTCCATGCTCTGTACACATCTATGATGTCAATTTGGTTGATTGTGCTGTTTAGTTACTCTGTAACTTTGTCGAGTTTCTTTCAGATGTTCTATCCCTTTTTGAAAGTTGGATATTAAAATCTCCCACTATAATTGTAGATTTGTCTATTTCTTTCTTCAGTTCTAGTAGGGTTTGCTTAATGTATCTTGGTGCTCTTTCATTGGAAGCATAGATATTTATTATGGTTATGTCATCTTACTCAATAGACCCTTTAATCATGAGGTAGTGTCCTTCTTTAGCTCTTATGCTGGTTTTGCCTTAAAGTCTATTTTATCTGAGATTAGTATTACCATTCCTGCTTATTTTTT
>NW_006422957.1:0-1510 GCF_000296735.1 Chrysochloris asiatica | reverse complement strand
AACCAGCTCTTCCTCCTCTATAATATATTTGTCTGTCTCTAGCTCATTTGTATCTGCTGCCTTTTTCTGCTTTTGGAGATGCTTCACTAATGTTAATTGTTTCCTGTTGGGCATGGTTATTCTTATTTTGTTGTAATTATTATTGTTATGATCAGGAGGTAGGTGTCTGATGCCATCTGAGAGTCACCATATTTCTGTTTCTCTCTGTGCCCTGGTTAAACTTGTTTTCCCTGCCTGCTATATGCCTTGAGATGTCAAGCTAAGGCAGAGAACTCTCCTGTGGCTTTTGTCCACTTGAGATTCTCCTTTTGGGCTGGCTCTAGCCCCTCCCTCAAAGCTCTACAGGAGCCGGGGCAGTCGCTGTCCGCAGTGGCGGGTGAAAGTTCAAAATGCCAAAAAGCCGCTAGGGCTGGCAGGTGTACTCTGCAACTGGTGATGTCCGAGAGTCACCGTGTTTCTGTTGCTCTCTGCACCCTGGTTAAACTTTTTTTCCCTGCCTGCTACATACCTTGAGATTTCAAGTTAGGGAAGAGAACTCTCCTGGGGCCTTTGTGTGCCTGAGACTCTCTGTTTGGGCTGGTTCTAGCCCTGCCCTCAAAGGTCTACAGGAGCTGGGGCAGTCGCTGCCCACAGTGGAGGGCAAAAGTTCAAAATGCCAAAAAGCCACTCGAGCTGGCGGGTGGAGTCCGCACATCTGAGGATTTCCAAGAGTCACCATATTTCTGTTTCTCTCTGCGCCCTGGTTAAACTTTTTTTTCCCTGTCTGCTACATGCCTTGAGATTTCATGCTGGGGCAGAGAACTTTCCTGCAGCTTTTGTCCACTTGAGATTCCCTGTTTGGGCTGGCTCTAGCCCGGCTCTCAAAGCTCTAAGGAGCCTGGGCAGTTGCTGCCCGCAGTGCTGGGTGAAAATTCAAAATGCCAAAAATTCCTCCATAGTGTGATTTTTTTAAAAAGCGAGTAGAGGAGGCAGATGCCCTGAGCCTTATTGTGTTTTGAGGGTTTTGAGTCCCCTACTGGATGGCCTACTCTTTGAGATCTCCCCCTTTGTCCTTGGAGCCCTCCTTACCCGTGTTGTCTTGCCTCAGTGGGGTAATGGAAGTGTCTGAGATGGATACATTTTTAGATAAACACGACCTACCTAAACTTACACACAGTGAACTAGAAAACCTGAACAGACCCATAATGAAAGAAGAAATTGATCAGGTCATCAAAAGACTCACAACCAAAAATGTCCAGGCCAAGAAGGATTCACTGGTGAATTCTACCAAATATTCAGGAAAGAGCTGTTACCAATTCTACTCAAATTATTACAGAGAGTAGGAGAGTATGGAAAACTTCCTAATACATTTTATGAAGCAAGCATAACCCTCATACCAAAACCAGGGAAAGACGTCACTAAGAAAGAAAATTATAGACCAATATCCATCATAAACACAGATGCAAAATTTTCAATAAAATCCTAGCCAACAGAATCCTGCAAGACATCAAAAAGATAATACATCATGATC
>NW_006422956.1:0-1571 GCF_000296735.1 Chrysochloris asiatica | reverse complement strand
CTTTCTGCTCTCGTAAAGATTTACAGCCTCGGAAACCCTGTACAGGGTCACTATGAGTAGGAACCGACTCCACAGCACATAACCACTGCCAGTCAGTTCCTACTCATTGTGACCCTTGTCCAGCTCACACCACCAGGGCGGCGGAGACAATGCAGTTTAGAAATAAAACACACAAGTTAGGGATTAAGGAAAACCTCAAGACTCATGACCTCTAGTGTTGAGAACCGGACTCGACACGGGAGTTTGGTTCACGAAGTAGGGAGATCTGGCGGTGACAGAGATAGAGAAAGAATACACACAAAGACGCAACAAGAGAGACAAGAAGACACCCCAAGACCAAAGTGGATGCGACACTGGCGTCAGTCAGATCCTGCATGGTAAACCTCATGGCTATGCAAGCAGTTTGCACACCTTACCAACTGCAATGCCTGCCCGTAATGCATGCCCTGCAAGCCGTACCACATGCAGGCTTCAGTCTGCGCCTCCTTTTTATTTCAGGGAGGAGCTTTACACAAAGGAAGGCGGGGATTATTAAGACAGAGTACAGAAGTGAAATGTGATTAATCGTTCAAAACAGGACTCAATGATTTACAGGAACAAATTCTAAAACATACATCACAAATTGTCCTGATAATCTAACATCATTAATTTTCTAGAAATTCAAGCAAATTGTTATATAGTACTTTTTAGGTTTGAATCCCAAATTATATAGTACTTTTTAGGTTCGAATCCCAACTCGAGGTTTCTCAAGGCTAATTAACATACCAATAGCACCTAATCTTCAGTAAGAAAAGGATTCAAAAGGTCTGGATGGAGTCCAGCTGTTTCAGCTACCTGGTCGAGGCTTGCAGGAGGAAGGAGGACACCTAGGTTAATAGTTTGCACCTGGGGACGATTTGAGAAGGCTGACAACTATTATTCTTTGAACAAAAGCCCGGAAGTCGCCAATCTACTTTGGGTGAATTCCTTAGGGGAATTTTTTCCAGTGTCTCCCAGCAAACTTGCTTTAGGAACTTTTAGGCCTCGGCATTAGAAGAGGTTTTTGTTTTAATATTTGTCCATGGGTATCAAGGTCTCATATATTAAGTTAATATCAAACATAACTGAATAATCTGATAAAGAATAGTTTGGACGTGCTTGCCAGGTGGCCAGAGTTTGTTCCTCAGAGAGATTTTGTTCCCAGGACCTTAAGCACTGCCAACACAGTGGAGACATTAAGAGAGACACCTAAGAAACCATTTTCTCAGAAGCTACAATTACTGAAGTTTGAATCATAGAATGAGTGATAGGACTAAAGAAAATTATACAGAGCTAACCCAACAGTGAGTACCCGGGACGTCCGGAGGTTACTTCCTTGGGCCCTCAGGGTCCCTGGCTAGCAAGCCTGAGAGCGGCCATCGTGTTGGATTTTCGTCCATGACACCAGTCCTCAGCATCTCAGTACTTGCGGTCCTCAACACTCTAGGATCAAGAGCACAGCAGGACTCATGATCTCTAGACATGGCAGTGCTTGATATTTATTAGCCTCAAGGCTTTTCATCACCCCAGAATGCCATACATCACTGACATTA
>NW_006422955.1:0-1571 GCF_000296735.1 Chrysochloris asiatica | reverse complement strand
TTCCAACTAATAAAGACCCTGGAGTCCTGGTGTGTCACTGCAGCCTAATGCACTGGACTGCAAAGTTGGTTGATCTGAGAAGTCAGTGGTTCAAGCTTACCAGCTGCTCCTCAGAAACCCTATGCAGGGTCACTATGGATCATAATTGACTCAACAGCACTTAACAACAACAATAGAGACCCTATACATAACAGAACAAAACACTGCCTGGTCCTGCCATCCTCACAATTGTTATGTTTGAGTCCATTGCTGCTATAACTGTGTCAGTCTATCTCATTGGGCTCTGCCTCTTTTTTGATGAGCTTCTAGTTTACCAAATATGATGCCCCTCTCCATTGGCTGGTCCCTCCTGATAACACGTCCAATATATAAAAGACGAAGTCTCGCCATCCTGAGTCCCAAGGAGCATTCTGGCTGCACTTTTTCCAAGAGAGATTTGTTTGCTCTTTCTGACAATCCGTGATACTTGCAATATTCTTCTTCAACATCATAATTCAAATGCATTGATTCGTCCCTGGTCTTCCTTACTCATTGCCCAACTTTCACATTGCATATGAAACTATTGAAAATACCCTGACTTGGGTCAAGCCCACCTTAGGCCTCAAACTGATATCCTTCTTCTTTAACACTTTGTTGCATTGTTAATTGCTGATTCTGACTTGTGGTGGTGGTGGTTATGTGCCGTGGAGTCGGAACCGACTCATCGCGACCCTGTACAGGGTTTCTGAACATTATGGTACATTGACCAATTCTTTCTGGTACAGTGACTGTGTGCATCCATTCTATCGTCTTTTAATGCTTGTTGCATCATTCAATATTTTGTCCATAAAGTCCTTCAATAATTCAACCTGAGGCTTGAGTTTTTTCTTCAGTTCTTTCAGCTTGAGAAATGCTCAGCATGTTCTTTCTTTTTGGTTCTCTAACTCTAGGCTTTCGCACATTTCATTATAATACTTTGATTGGTCTTCTTGAACTGACCTTTGAAATTTTTTTGTTCAGCTCTTTTACTTCAGCATTAATTCCAGCCACTTTAGCTTCTGTGTGTTAAGAGCAAGTTTCAGAGTCTCTTCTGACATCCATTTTGATCTTTTCTTTCTTTTCTGTCTTTTTAATGACCTTTTGCTTTATTCCTGTATGATGTTCTTGATGTCACCCCACAACTCTTCTGGTATTTGGTCATTAGTGTCTAACTGAAGTATAGTGAATTATTTAATGTTTATTCTAGCATTTTTGCATTGCTGAATCTGGGTAAGCTGATGTCAAAGAAGATACTGACAGGATTATATGATTCAGTTGTGAGTGGTTAGCTCAGTTAACTGTGATTGAACTCTAATGTGTATAAAATAAGTCACCGTTAATGTGTGTAAAATAATGGGGATCTCATGATCCTCACAAGAGAAGAGACAGGAGGGAAATGTGTCCTTTGGATCCAGAGATCCCTGTGCATTGTACCTCCTGACTCAGGGACAGAAAGCTGTGACAATATAGGAGTGGCTAAGGAGCATCCGGAGTCCTGGTATGGCACTGTGGGTTAATGCACCAGACTGCAAAGCTGTTTGAACTGCAAGGTC
>NW_006422954.1:0-1571 GCF_000296735.1 Chrysochloris asiatica | reverse complement strand
AAAACCCAAACCTATCATCCAGTTGAGAATGGGCCTTCCATCCAAGGTAGTATTCATTCAACCAATCTATGTTTATTGAGTAGCTACTATGTGCCAGGCACTGGGCAACAGACTGGACATCAATGTTCACATCCTCCCCTGCCGTTTGCTAGATTTAACCACCCTCCCCTTTTTTTGGAAACTCTATGCAGGTGCACAATCTTGGCTTCTAAGCAGTGTTTGCAGGTTCTTGAGTCTCCACTTGCTCCAGGTACCAGGTCCACCAGGGCTTGGTCCTCCTACCCTCTTATGACTTCACTTGTTACTTTTATGCCAAAAGTCCTTGAACCACCACCTTCAGAGACATGATCATCCTTTCAAGCTCTTCGTCCTCCCCTAGACTCCAGACCCCTTTAACCATCTGCATCCCCGGCTACTCCAGGTGGATGCCCCAGGGCAGCGCAGGCCCAATGTGTTTCTACCCCAGTTCCTGTCATCCGGCACATGTGCACAAAGATATATGTACCAGGATGCTCACTGATATATTGTGTGTGTGACAGCGAAGCATTGGAAACAGCCCAAAGGGCTGTCGATGGGGAAATGGGTTAATAAATCAAAGCTTACCCATTCCCTGGACTGTTATGTCGTGGTTACAAAGATGGAGGTAAATCCTTGAACATGGACATGGGCAGATGTCCTCAGCATGCTACTAAGTGGAATAAGCAAGTGCAGAGCTGAGCAGTGTCAAGGAAGCACAGATCCCATAAGGAAAGACGGAATGCATGTGCACAGAACATGCTTTTGTGGGCGTGTAGAAAAGGTCTGACATGTTACTCATCAAATAGCTGACTGTGGCCACCTTTAGGAAGGGGCTGGGGGGAGGGCTGTCTGAATTTATTTTACAATGCACAACAATGACTTTTAAAATATAGAAAATGCCCCAGCCCGATTTGTCATTTCCCTCCTAAGCTCAGCTCTTCTAAAGGTGACGCCTGCTATTCTTTCAGTATCAAGGGCTAGGGTCTCAGAGCTCTCTCCCATCCCTCTCCCTCTCCCAGTCTTTCCATATGGTAACCCAGCCGGTTCTTGTCCATGTGTCCTCACCCTGCCCAGGCCTAATGCTAGTCTCCTTGGCTCTCTCCCCTGACTTCTCATTCTTTGGGAATGGAAGTAGAGCTGATCACACCTGTCAGATATGGTTGGCAGATAGAGTGGCCTCAGCTTCTTAGTACGGCTTACAAAGTCCTCCTCAGCTGGGCCCAAGATTTCCTTCCAGAGTTTTTTAATATGTGTAAAGTGTTTAGTGGTTATGAATCAGGCTGCTAATTTCAAGGTCAGTAGTTCGAAACTACCAGCTGTTCCGTGGGAGAAAGAGGAGGCTTTCTGCTCCTGTAAAGATTTACAGCCTTGGAAAGGCTATACAGGGTCGCTATGAGTCAGAACCGACTCCATGGTACTTTACAACAACAAAGTATTTAGAATGGGCAAGCCCACAGACACATTGTTGTAGTTGTTGTTAGTGCCGTGGAGTCAGTTCCAACTCATAGCAACCCCGTATAGGGTTTCTGAGGATTGGCTAGTGGATTTGAACC
>NW_006422953.1:0-1571 GCF_000296735.1 Chrysochloris asiatica | reverse complement strand
GAAGAGAAACAAAGAAATGATGGAGTAAAAGAACTGAACAGCATACTTCAAAGGGAAGCTTCAGAAGACAAAGTAAAACATTATAATGAAATGTGCAGCGACCTAGAGTTAGAAAACCAAAAGAGAAGAATAGTTCTGGAAATTCTCAAGTTGACAGAACTGATGAAATAATTCAAACCTGGCGATGCAATTATTCAAGGATTCTATCAGAAGAATAGTTAATGATTCATGAAACATCAAAAGAAGGTAGAAGGTCTAGAGAGTCACTGTATCAAAAAGAATGGGTGGATAGTTGACTATTTTAGGAGGTAGCATATGATCAAGAACAAATGTTATTGAGGGAGAAGCTCTAGTGGCACTGAAAGCATTGGCAAAAACCAAGGCTCCAAGAACTGATGGAACACAAATTTAAATGTTTCAACAAATGAATGTAGTTCTGAAGTCATCTATACCAAAAATTTTAGAAGACCATTGGTAACCATTGCAAAGAGTAATGATCCAACAGAATGTGGAAATTATCCATCAAAAGAAATAATCACATTCAAGTAAAATTTTACTGAAGATAATTTAAAAATTGACAGGGAGCTGCCACAATTTAAACATAATTCATAAGAGGAGGTGGAATGAGGAATATCATTGCTGATGTTAGATAGATCTTGGTTGGAAGAAGAGGATACTAGATCTTGGTTGGAAGAAGAGGATACTAGGCAAATGTTGCAGCATAAATTTAGAAGAATCAGCATGAAGTTGGTCCCTAGGAGGTGGACAGGGACCTCTCGAATGCCCAACTTTCTAAAGAGCTATTGCTATTATTTCAACAGTATTTGCTTCTATTCCCTCTGGGTTTTTTGTTTTTGTTTTTGTCTTTCTTTTTTATGTACACAAAACACTCAGGCATATATAATTATTTAAAAAACCCAAAGGTACATTTTGTAAGTCTGCCTCCTGGACTAGAGTACACAGCCTTTCTCTTTCCATGAATCTGGAGTCTTCAGTTGCTCTGTGTCTCAATGTCATCATCTTTGCCTCAATTTCTGGTGTCACTGCTTCTCTGGATAGGGCCCCACATTCTGCTCATGCTATTTTCCCTTGATGGTCCAAGGATCCTCTGTTCCTCGAATGTAAGATTAATTACTCCCCACTTTATTTACAAAACTCCTACCTTTACAGTATGAAAAAAATCACAATTAGTCATGATAACAATTACTCACTGTTGAATCATAAGAATCTTATCCGGATCTTCTTTCATCAGACCCATCTAGACAAGATAAAAACTATTCAATGGGGATTCTACGTTCCCCAACACACTCTAAAATTAAACTGTCTCTTGAAAACTTGTAAGCCAGGCACTTCATGCCTTTATAACCCCGCATTTCAGGTAGCCAATGTCTAAGTGTCCATCTCTGTCAACCCTGTGTACAGAGGAGATATGTTTGATCCTTGATGTGAAGACTCTTTCCCTTGTGGTTGGTATTTTGGGCTACTACATCCATAAATATAGGTCAAGTTCCTCAAATTGTAGAAATTTGCACTTGTTTCCTTTATCAAATTTCTTAATCTTCTTCTATTCA
>NW_006422952.1:0-1532 GCF_000296735.1 Chrysochloris asiatica | reverse complement strand
TTTTTGTAGCTGTGGAAAAGGGACTATATGATAACCTTAAGAGAGAAATAATCAATTTGGGGAGAAATTTTCATCTTCTTTGGCTGCAACTTGTTGAAATAACTCACATGTATGATTTTCATATTTTGATAGCTGTGGCACTCTAGGATAAGCACTTGACCTCAAGGTCAGTTTGAACCACAACATCGGTGGTTCAAACTCACCAGCTGTTCCCCGGAAATCCTATACAGGGTCACTGTGAATCAGAACCAACTTGATGGCACTTAACAACAACATATAAATATGTGTGTGTGTGTGTTGTATACACACTGTATATATTTATAGGAGCAGAAAGCTTCATCTTTCTTCCACCAACCGCTGGTAAGTTTCAAGCTGCTGACTGTGAGATTAGCATTCGGACTCGTAACTACTATACTACTAGAATGCCATGTAAATATATATGTTGTTCATTGTCATCAAGTCAGTTCTGACCCATAATACCCCGTATGGGGTTTCCAAGGAGCTGTTAGTGAATTTGAACCACCAACCTTGCATTTCTAACCAACATTGCAGTCCAGTGCATGCACCCACAGCTGGATACTGTGGGTTCTGCAAGGTAGGTGGTTCAAGCTCACCACCCACACCTTGGGAACCCTATATAGAGTCGCTATGAGTTGGAACCAACTTGAGGGCACTTAACAACAACAACAACAACAGCAACATTTGTATGTATGTATGTATATATGGGAAGTCCTGGTGTGGCACTGTGGGTTAATGCACCAGACTGCAAAGCTGTTTGAACTGCAAGGTTGGCAGTTTAAGCTCACCGGTTGCTCCTCGGAAACCCTATACAGGGTCACTATGGGTCGGAACCAACTCGGCAGGACTTAACAACAACAACAACAATGTATATATGGTGTAGTGCAGTGGGTTAATGCACCAGACTGCAAAGCCATTTAAACTGGAATGTCGTCAATTCAAACTCACCAGCTGTTCCTCGGAAACCCTATACTGGGTCCCTGTGGGTCTGAGCCGACTTGACGGCACTTAACAACAAACAACATATGTGTATATATATCTGTGTATATACGTATGTAAATATATTAAACCAACTTGTATTACCAATAGGGAAAACAGGTTTCTAATTAAAATTTGAGACCTACCAGGGATCTCTGTTGTTGTTAAGTGCCATCAAGGTCTTTACAACCTATGAGGACCCTATATAGTGCCAGAACTGGAACTTAACAACACATATTTGCATACATTACCAACTTATATTACCAACAGGGAAAACTTTAGTTTCTAATTAAAATTTCAGACCTACCAGAGATTTCTATTTTTCTTAAGTTCCATCAAGTCATTTCCGACCCATCGTGACCCTGTGTAGGATTTCCAAGAAGTGATGGGTAGATTTGAACCACTGACCTTGTGGTTAACAATCCAATGCTGATCCTACAGCTCTATACCAGGACCCCAATAGGGATATCTATTGGAGGCAATCAACCTGTATGCTGAGCAAATAATACGAGAAGCTGGGTTCTATGAAGAAAAAC
>NW_006422951.1:0-1571 GCF_000296735.1 Chrysochloris asiatica | reverse complement strand
ACATTTTCTCAGTTGACCGCCGCCCAGTGCTGCAGAGGATCATGGAAACGGACCCTCTGTACCAGGGCCAAGCTCTGACCTCTGCTCTGAAGAATAAGAAGCAGCAACAGAAACGTTCAGGTGGGTATCAATGTGGTGGGGGCACCTGAATACCTTTTACTCAAAAAAGGGGCTTACCTGGGTTGGTTTACTTGTAGCACCTTTTAATTAGTAGCTAGTTGACATTTGGAAGCTGGAGTCCTAGGGCTTTTGAATGAACATCTCCAGAAGTTCAGCTCTATGCTAAGGTTAGGGGACAGGGTAGATTTAGAGGCTCATCTACTAATATGGTTCGCAGATTAGTGTGTTTCAGAATCACTTAAGAAGTGTTGTAAAACATGGATTTTTGAACCCTATCCCCAGAGTTTCTGATTCAGTAAGTCTGCTGTGTGGGGCCTGGTAATTTTTATTTCTAACAGGTTCTCAGGGGATGCTGATACTACTATTAGGGAAACCACTTTGAGAACCACTGACGTAGTCTTTGTGTTAAATAGCCACCATTTATTTATTGGGTGCTTTATGTGCTAGGAACTTTAGTGTGTGATTTTTACTTAACCATTAGGTAATACAGTTAAATCCAGAAGGTACAAAAGGGTATATACAGTTTTGTGTATCATACTGATAACTAAAAAGGTCTTCCTTTTTAATTTTAATGGTGGTCCTTTGTGGATGCTGTATTCATCCTCTTTGTAACTCATTGCAGAATTCTTACCATCACTTGATAAGTGAGGAAACTGAGGCCCAGAGACATTGACACATATAAGGAGATCCAAAATTCAAACCTAGGGTTGCTAGCACCTATGAGCCCTGTTCTTTGAACTAGGCTGTGTTCTGTAATCAGCATTTACACTTAGCCTAGCTCCACACTGAGTCCTGGGAATTCAGAAATTTGCCTTGAACTCCTAGTCTTGTTGGGCCATAGGCCGGAGACAAAAAATAGATATTGATAACACTGATCAGTGGGAAGACACAGCAAGCACAGTGAGAACCTAACACCACCTGTGGATGGTGATGGAATAGGCATGGCCAGAGAAGACTTTCTGGATGTCTTAGAAGGATAGAAGCTGGTAAGTGTTCAGGCCCAAAGCCCCTAACTACCATGCCACCCCTTTAATGTGTGAGCTTTGTTTTGGGTGTAATGGAGCATTAAGTTCAATACGGGGGTGGGGTGGGGTGGGAGCTGTTTTGAGACTAGGAAAGGATAGAAATACTAAGAATCAAGTGAGTATGGTACCCCAAGTGAGTATGATAGCCAGATTGGGGTGATCACCTCATCTACCTGTGAAGTTGAGCAGTGGCTGTCAGCAGCCCACCAGTTGTTTTGTTTATTTTTTAGGAGCTTGGTGTAGACCAGTATAAAGGTAGACCAACTCTGATAGGCATCTGCCTTCTCTTGGCAAGCCAGCTACCAAGTGACTACTTGTATTTCTCCATCTACAGATAAAATTGCCAGCAAGCTGTCTGATTCCATGATGTCTGCTCTTGACCTCTCTGGCAACACTAATGAAAGTGCTGGTGACTGATTTTACTCC
>NW_006422950.1:0-1571 GCF_000296735.1 Chrysochloris asiatica | reverse complement strand
ATGCCTGACCCAAGCCATGGTATTTTCAATAACCTCATATGCATGTGAAAATTGGACAATGGATAAGAAAGACTGTAGAAGAAATGATGCATTTGAGTTATGGTGTTGTAAAGGAATATTAAAAGTACCATGGACTACCAGAAAAACAAACAAAGCTGTGTTGGAGGAAGTACAGCTAGAAAGTTCCTTAGAAGCCAGGATGGTGAGGTTTTGTCTCTCATACTTTGGACATATTATCAGGAGGGCTAATCCCTGGAGAAGGACATCATGCTTGGAAAAATGGAGGGTCTGCAAAAAAGAGGTGAATTGGCACAGCAGCAGCAGCAGTGGGCTCAAGGGTAACCATGGGAAAGATAGTAGAGGACTGGGTAGTGTTTCGTTCCATTGTGCATAGAGTTGTCATGAGTTGGAACTGACTTGAGGACAACTATCTTCTAGAAGCCACTCTTGTTGTTGTTGTTAAGTGGCGTCGAGTTGGTTCTGACCCATAGTAACCCTGTATAGGGTTTCCAAGGAGTGACTGGTGAGCTTGAACCACTGACATTGTGGTTCAAATGACTTTGCAGCCCAGAGCATTAGCCCACAGCGCCACACCAGAACTCCCTAGAAGTCACTACTTCCTCCTTAAATACTGCAGTGCTTGTGGTGCAAGCAGTTACTGTTCTCAGCAACTAACTGAATGGCTGGTGGTTGGAGTTCACCCAGAGATGCCTCAGTCAAAAGACCTGGCAATCCACTTCTTAAAAACACACTCACCTGTAGATGTAACTTTGGTTGTGGATATTGCTACATAATTGTAGGTGCTGCATGTATATTAATATAGACAACAGTTCACATAAATAACAGTCATGAAAGTTTCTCAGACATCACCAAACACTTTGCAGGATGAAGTTCTTATGCTTGAATAAACAGCCACTGAAAATCTTAAGGAACATAGTTCTACATTGACACACAGGGGGTCACCATGAGTCAGAAGCCACTTGAGGGCAATTTTTTTTCCCCCCTAAAGCACTCTAGTCCATTGTTAAAGGAGTCCTGGTGTGGTGCCATGAGTTAATGTGCTGGACTGCAAAGTCAGTTTGAACCACTCACCAGCCACTCCTTGGAAACCAGACCCAGGGTCCCTATGAGTCAGAATCTGCTTGAGGGCAATTTATTTTATTTTATTTTTAAAGCACTCTATTCCATTGTAAAATGCTTCTAAGTAGATCCTTCTAGTCAAACACAATCTTTCAGCCTGAGTTTCCACCAGTTGATCTCACTCTGGTGGTATGTATCACAAATGTCTTACATTTTCCATCAAATATTTGAAGAGCCCATTTATATTCTTCAACAAGTCTTTTCTTTTCAAGTTAAATCTCAATTTATTCCACATTAAAAATATATATATTAAATTGGCCAATTTGTTATATATACATACATATTACAGCAATAAAAAAAAGTCCTAACTTTCTCCACTTATTTCTCATGTGGCATAGAGTTTTAGTTCCCTTGGAACTCTGTCCAGGGAATCCTTTCAACATTGACCAAATATTTACTGTGCACTTGCTTTGTACACTAGTCAGATGACT
>NW_006422949.1:0-1571 GCF_000296735.1 Chrysochloris asiatica | reverse complement strand
GGTTAGTGCACTGGACTGCAAAGTTGAACTGCAAGGTTGGTGGCTCAAGCTCCCCAGGCACTCCTTGGAAACCCTTTATGGGGTTGCTATGGGTCAGAACTGAATCGAAGGCAATTAAAACAGCAACAACATATACTAAATAGAGGGATTGCTGGATCATAAGGTATTTATATTTTCAACTTTCTGAGGAAATGCCATTCCATTTACCAGAGTGGTTGAACCATTTTGATTCACACCAGCAATGTAGGAGTGTCCCAGTCTTTTCACATCCTTATCAGCATTTATTGTCCTCTGCTATTTTGAAGTTCGCTGTTATTGCAGGTGTGAGATGGTATCTCATTGTTGTTTTGATTTGCATCTCTCTAAGGAGCTCTGGAAGCGTAGTGGTTATGAATCAGGCTGCGAACTGTAAGGTCAGCAGTTCGAAACTACCAGCTGCTCTGCGGGAGGAAGATGAGGCTTTCTGCTCCCGTAAAGATTTACAGCCTCGGAAACCCTGTTCAGGTCGGAACCGACTCAATGGCACTTAACAACAACAACAACAAAGTCTAATGGTTGTGAACATTTCTTCATATGTTTGTTGGCTGCCCGAATGTCTTCCTTGGTGAAGTGTCTGTTCAAGTCCTGTGCCCATTTTTTAATTGAGTTATTTGTCTTTTTCTTGTTAAAGGGGTGTAGTTTCCTACAGATTTTAGAGATTAGTCCCTTGTCTGATATGTCAATGTAAAAGACTTTTTTTCTCATTCTGTGGGCTCCCTTTTTACTCTTTTGGTGAAATCTTTGATTCACATAAATTTCTAACTTTTAGTATGTGCCAATCATCTGTTTTGTCTTCTTTTGTTTGTGCAATTCTCGCAATGTTTGGTAGTCTATGTGTGTCCTGTATTGTTATTGTTATTGCTAAGTGCCATCGAGTCAGTTCCAACCCATAGTGACCTTGTATAGGGCTTCCAAGGAGTGACTTGCAATCCAAACTGACTTTGCAGTCCAGCACATTAACCCACAGCACCACACCAGGACTTACTTGTGCCTATATATATATATTTTTTATTGATGATCTTTATAACTCTGGGATTCACATTTAGGTCTTTAACTCATGTTGGTTGGTGTTTGTATGTGGTGTGAGATAAAGTCTTGTTTCATTCTTTTGTATATCAATTTCCAGTTTTGCCAACACCATCTGTTGAAGAGACTACTTACTTCTCCCCATTTAATTTTCTTTGGCCCTTTGTCAAAGATCAGTTGCTTGTCTGTGGATGGGTCAATTTCTGGATTCTCAATTCTGTTCCATTGATCTATGTATTATTCTTCATTGTACCAGTCCCAGGCTGTTTTGACCGGTGTAGCCATGTAGTAAATTTTGAAATCAGGTAGTGAGAGGCCTCCAACTTTGTTCTTCTTCATAAGAAGTACTTTGCTTATATGGAGACCCTTTCCTTTCCATATACAGTTTGTAATAATTTTTCCCATCTTCTTAAAGAATGTTGTTGGACTCTGAATTGGGATTGCATTATATGCATAGATTGCTTTGGGTTCTATTGACATTTTCACAATGTTAAATCTTCCTATCT
>NW_006422948.1:0-1572 GCF_000296735.1 Chrysochloris asiatica | reverse complement strand
TATCCAACTTTCACATACATTTGAGGTTATTACAAATACCATGGCTTGGGTCAGGTACACCTTGGTCCTCAAACTAACATCTTTGCTCTTCAACACTTTAAAGAGGTTTTGTGCAACAGATTTGCCCAATGCAATATGTTGTTTGATTTCTTGACTGCTGCTTCTATGAGAAGCAGCTTTTAGTTGATCCAAGCAAAATGAAGTCTTTGATAACTTCAATCTTTTCTCCATTTATATGGATGTGTATTGATCTGTTGTTGTTGTGAAGTGCCCTTGAGTCAGTTCCAACCCATAGCGACACTGTGTAGGGTTTCTGAGGAGCAGCTGGTGAGCTTGAACTGCTGACCTTGCAGTTCAAACGGTTTTGCAGTCTGTTGCATTAACCCACAGTGCCACTAGTGGTAAGGAATTTTGTTTTCGTTACATTGAAGTGCAATCCATACTGAAGTCTGAGGTGTTTGATCTTCATCAGTAACTATTTTAAGTCTTCTTTACTTTTAGTAAGTAAGGTTGTATCATCTGCATATCACAAGTTGTAAATGAGTCTTCCTCAAATCTCGATGCCATATTTTTCTTCATATAATCCAGCTTCTAGGATTATTTGCTCAGTATACAGATTGAATAACTGTGGTGAAAGAATACAACCCTGGTGCGCACTTTTCCTAATTTTAAACCACTCGGTGTTTCCTTGTTCTTTTTGAACAACTGCCTCTTGGTCTATGTACAGCTTCCTCATGAGCACAATTAAGTGTTCCAGAATACTCATTCTCTGCAATGTTGTCTATAGCATGTCATAATTCACATGATCGAAAGACTTAGTGCAATCAATGAAGCACAGGTAAACATCTTTCTTTCTGGTTGTCTCTGCTTTCAGCCAAGATCTGAAACTTGTTGTCCAGTGTAGATACACTAAAGCAAATGGAGGAAATGAGAAGGTAAACAAACTGAATAAAAAAATTCAAAGGGCAGCTCTAGAATACAAAGTCAAATATTCTAATGATATGTGCAAAGACCTGGAGTTAGAAAACCAAAAGGGAAGAGCATGCACAGTATTTCTCAAGCTGAGGGAATTGAAGAATAAATTCAAGCCTTGACTTGCAATGGTGAAGGAGTCTATGGGCAAATTATTGAATGATGCAGAAAGCACCAAAAGGACATGGAAGAAATACACAAAGAACATGGAAGGAATGCCAAACAGAAATGGTCATTGTTCAACCATTTCAAGAGGTAGCATATGATCAAGAGCCAATGATGCCGAATGAAGAAGTCCAAGGTGCCCTGAAGGAATTGGCAAAGAACAAGGCACTAGGAATTGATGGAATACAAATGGAAATCTTTCAACAAACTGATGCAGTACTGGAGGCACTTATTCATTTATTCCAAGAAATTTGGAAGACAACTACTTGGCCAATTGACTAGAAGAGATCCATATTTATGATGATTCCAAGGAGAGGTGACCCAACGAAATGCAGAAATCATCAGACAATATCATTAATATCACATGCAAGTAAAATTTTGCTACAGATAATTTGAAAATGGCTGCAACCATACATTGTTGTTGTTGTTGTTGTT
>NW_006422947.1:0-1545 GCF_000296735.1 Chrysochloris asiatica | reverse complement strand
CTTTTTGAAAGAGATACAACAATTGTAACCGATTGAATCAGGATCGCGATAAAAAGGGGGTGAACACCACTTGCAAGAGACAGAATTGTAAAAGCTCCTTTGGAATGGAGCAAACTCTAACACTTTTTTTTTTCTCTCCTGCTAGGAAAGGAACAAAATTGTTTCCTGGATCCTGATATCTTTAGACAAAGGTTCTCATGAGTGTCATACGAGCTGCGGATACGTCTCTTTACATGAAATTGCTATCCCTGTTGACAAGTTTTTCTCTGTCAACAATCCTGAATACTCATTATTAAGATACCAAATACTAGGAGAAACCTTTTGCCAATTTATTAGGATTGCAATAAGTCAAACAAAAGACATTTTTCATATCCTTAGACATCCTGACATCCTTAGACAAAAGTTTTCAAAAATGGAATACAAGTTTAGATCCATGAAATTGCTCTCCATTAGACACATTTGTCTCGTTGAACAATCGTCTAGAGTCATTACTTAGAACCGAAATTCTACGAAAGTGTCTTTTTCCAAATAACAGAATTCCAAAACGTCTAACCAAGGACATTGTGCAAATTTTACTGACAATCAGCACATGCAGGATTCTTTGCCTTTTCTAAGTAATCTACCGATTCAATATATAATTGAATTCCATTGTGTGAAAATAAGAGGATCGCATTGTTTGAAAAGATTATTACAAGGCTTTTTGAAAGAGATATGATTTGTGTAACTGATTGAATCAGGATCGCGTTAAAAGGGGGTGAACAGCAGGTTCCAGAGAAAGAATTTTCAAAGCACCTTTGGAATGGAACAAACTCTAACACGTTCCAAATTCTATCTTGCTAGGAAAGAAACAAAATTGTTTCTTAGATCCTGATATAATTAGACACATGTTCTCAAGAGTGGAATACAAGTTTACATCCGTGAAATTGCTCTCTTTTTGACACATTTGTCTCGTTGAACAATCCTCAAGAGTCATTACTTAGAAACCAAATTCTAGGAGAATCTCATTTTTAAAATAAAAGAATTCCAATAAGTCAAACCAAGGACATTTTGTACATTTTACTGATGAACAACACATGCAGGATTCTTTGCCCTTGTAAGAATTGTCAAAGGACCTTTGGAATGGGACAAACTATAACAGCTTCCATTTTCTATCTTGCTAGGAAAGAAACAAAATTGTTTCCTAGTTCCTGATATCCTTAGACAAAGGTTCTCATGAGTGTCATCAGAGCTGTGGATACTTCTCTTTACATGAAATTGATATCCCTGTTGACACGTTTGCCTCTGTCAACAATCCTGTATACTTATTATTCAGATACTAAATACTAGGAGACAACCTTTGTCAAATTAATAGATTCCAATATGTCAAACGAAAGACATTCTGCATATCCGTAGACATCCTGATATCCTTAGACACACGTTCTCAAGAGTGGAATACAAGTTTGGATACATAAAATTTCTCTCCTTTTGACACATTTGTCTCGTTGAACAGTCGTCAAGAGTCATTACTTAGAAACCAAATTCTAGGAGAGTCTCTTTTTCAAAATA
>NW_006422946.1:0-1572 GCF_000296735.1 Chrysochloris asiatica | reverse complement strand
TTGAACGGATGAGCAGACCAACCAGGAGCAGCTACAAGAATAAATGATACCTCTTGAAAGAAAGGCCTGCAGGAAAAATGGAGGCAGATGGACTGTTACTACAAGAACAAACAAACCGCTTCCCTAGGAAACATCAAGGCAAGTGGCCAGGTCCTCTCAACGCAACCCCCCTTCCAAGACTAAGACTCAACGGAAATGTACGCTCTGATTGGTGACCACACACATCACTGATGGGGGGAAGTGGGGTAAAAGCAGCAATGAAAGGGCATGCTAAGCCCTACAATGTTCAGTGAACTTCAGTGGACCCAGTTGGGGACCTGGTTGGCAAGCAGTGTGAGGAGACCTGGGGACTCTTGGACCCAGAGAGTGGAGCTACCGGCTGATGGGAAGAGAGAGCATGTGCACAGGAGCATCCACACTTGCAGATGATACCCACATGACCTGGACTGGATGACTGGATGATCAGAGCTCAAACAGGAGAGGAAAGAAGAGGGGGGAAAAAAATAAAGAGAGTGAGCTGATACAGTCTGATGAACTTGACCTATACCTATGGCACAGCAACCCAAAAGAAGGAACAAATCCTTACAGCAAGAAACATTCCCACCCCTTCCACACACAGAGTAGACGGAGATGGGCAACTTGGTCACTGGATACTCAAATGGGGAGGGGGGGACTACAAAGGCAAGAAGTGACTGGCTTACAAGCTTTCAAGAGAGAACCTAGTGCTAGGGAGCATGGAGGAAGGCAGAATCTCCAGTGGGTACTATTCAAGCTGTCTGGGCGGAGCTGATGAAAGGAAATACAGATGGGAAACTCGTGATACTGTAATGAATAATGCTTATCAGGATGGATTATAAGGGTTGGAAATGCAAAGGTAGAAGTTTTGTAACAAGGAAAGGAGTGATTAATTCTCCAGTCTAGGAGTCTGGGACCATCAACGGAGAAGAGTCGAGAGCGGGACCCTACCCAGAGAAACAGAGATGCCTGAGATGGAGACAGAGAAGACAACGTGGAGTGATGAAGCAGATGGGGACTTTGGATCCAGAGAGGGAAAGGGACTGTGGGTCGAAAACTGGCGGGGGGAGGGGGGGGGCAAGGGGAAATGTAGGGAGCAGGTTTCTAGGATATACCCTTTGGTTGGTTGGAACCATGGCAATGAAATGATATACCATAGAATGAATGTAACACTAAAGTTCTCTCATGTAAACTATCATATAATTCACAATAAAACATTAAAAAAGAACATATACAGATCAGTCATGAAGTACAACACTGTCTTATACAATCCATGTGCCTACAGGGAAGACCAACCACTATACACCAACCACTAAAGCCACTGAGGACGAAATAGAATAATTCTACCAATTTCTTCAATCTGAAGTTGATCAATACAACCCTGTCACACATCTTTCTTAATGGAAGAAGTGCAATCAGAGTGCTCCTTGGAGGCCAAGATGGCTAGGCTTCATCTCTCATACTTTGGATACATTGTCCGGAGAGAACAGTTACTGGAGAAGGATGTCATGTTGGGTAAGGTGGAGGGTCAGAGAAAAAGAGGAAGACCCCAAGGAG
>NW_006422945.1:0-1512 GCF_000296735.1 Chrysochloris asiatica | reverse complement strand
ATTTTGGAAAGATGCAATTCAATCCATGACAGCATATAAAGTTCTAGAGGCCTGTGAAATGTACAGATAGACAAGGTGGTCTGAAGTGGGGGACTGAATGTGAGGAGCCGGATGTCAGGATCAGGTCCAAGCTAGACAGAGGAGTGTCTTTGGGAAGATGGAGTGTCACCAGGGAGGCAGACAGGCTCACCAGGACACTTAGAAGCAGACAGACATGGGCACTTAGAAAGGAGGAGGGTTGGATCGTGACCTGAGTGAGGCACTGTGGCATTTGAAGGTGGGTGGAGGAGGAGGAGCCAGCAGAAGAGACTGAGAAGAGCCTGGGGGTGAGGGACATCGAGTGGATACATATTAAAAAGTCAAAAGAAGTGAGTGTTTAGAAGACAGGAGTGCTCTGCTGGGCTGACTGCCAGTGAGGGGTCAAGTCAGATGAGGTAGGGGAAACTGCCAGGTGGTAATGTGGAGGGGACTGGTTCATGACTCCATGACAGATGAAGAGGAACATCAGGTCAGGAAAAGTCGGCAGCGGGGGAAACCAAGAAGTTTAAATTTTCAAAGCTTCCTCCCACAAGCCCACTGGCCAGTCATTATGATGCCCACTTGCCATATGAGGAAACTGAGGCTCAGGAGGTTAAGGAATCCACTGGGTCTCCCATCATGGGGTACAAGGTGAAGGCTGAGCAGAGGCCAGGGCTTGGCCTGGGAACCTTTTCCTGTGGCTGTTGCTGTAGTGGGGTGGAGCTGAGCCAGGTCCAGAGCTCCCACCAAGCCTCAATACTGTCCTCAAGGCCCATGTCTGGCACTGGCCTGACCATCTCAGCAGGGCGAAGCATTCAGGCCAGCAGTGACCCCACCCATGGCCAGGCCCAGGGAGAAAGAATCTTACCATCAAAAAGTGGCCCCCCTTTCCAGGTCCTGCCCAGCTGATGATCCCATTTCATGGATGGGTTTGAGAAAAAAATGGGACAAGAGAGCCAGGGAGGGAGAATTGGGGTTCACACCAGTTTCCCTCAAAACAGAACCTGTGGGTCTCTTTTAGCAACCCTATCCCAGCCCTCAAAAGCAGATCGATCCAGTGGAGTGCATGGAGAAGGGTAGTGGTCCATTTGGGGCAGGGGTCTGTGAGGGGGGAGGGGAGCAGAGATGGACAGACAGACAGAAGGCAGGAGTTGGGGCAGACATGCGGAAGCAGACCCAGGGTTAATTCCCACCTGCCTCTTTCTCATCTGGTAACTTGATTCCTCTTATTTAAGCCTTCTATGCCTCAATTTCCTCATCTGTGAAAAGGGAACAATGAGGTCATTTTGAGGTCTAGATGGAAGAATGTGGGCATTGTGCCCTTTCATTACAGGGCTTGGCAGAGAAGAGGCATTTACTAAATGGTGGTTGCTATTTGTTGTTGTTATTACTACAAAAAAAAAAGAACCCCAAACCAGTTGACATTTCTGACTCATGGTGAGACCCCAAGTGTGTCAGAGTTAAACTGTGCTCCATTGGGTTTTTGTTGTTGTT
>NW_006422944.1:0-1535 GCF_000296735.1 Chrysochloris asiatica | reverse complement strand
ATGGATTAAAGACCTAAATGTGAATCCCAAAATTATGAAGGCCATCAATGAAAAAATAAGGACAAATGTAAGAGCACTAATTCAAGGAATACACAGACTACCAAACATTTTGAAAACTACACAAACAAAAGTGGACAAAATAGATTGATTGGCACATAATAAAAATTAAAAACTTATGGGCATCAAAAGAAGCACAAACAGGGAACCCACAGAATGGGAAAAAAATCTTTTGCAATGACACATCAGACAAGGGATTCATTTCTAAAATATAAAGGAAACTACAACACCTCTACAAGAAAAAGACAAATAAACCAATTTAAAAATGGGCGCAAGACATGAACAGACACTCACCAAGAAGGAGATCCAGGCAGTCAACAAACATATGCAGACATATTCACGGTCACTAGCCATTGTTGTTATTAAGTGCTGTCGAGTCAATTCTGACCCATAGCAACCCTGTAAAGGGTTTCCAAGGAGCTAGCCATTGTTGTTTTGTGCTGTGGAGTCAATTCCGACTCATAGTGACCCTATACAGGGTTTCCAAGGCTGTAAATCTTTATGGGAGCAGAACACCTCATCTTTCTCCCGCGTAACAGCTGGTAGTTTCTAACTGCTGACCCTGAGGTTTGCAGTCCGATTCGTAACAACTACGCTACCACAGCCATTAGAGAGATGCAAATCAAAACAATGAGATATCATCTCACAACAGCAATAACAGCAAAGATTTAAAAAGTAGAGGACAATAAATGTTGGAAAAGATGTGGAGAGAATGGGACGCTCCCCCATTGCTACTGGGATTGCAAAATGGTACAACCTCTCTGGATAGCAATATGGCACTTCCTAAGAAGTTTGGAAATAGAAATGCCTTGTGATTCAGTAATTCCTCTACTTGGTATTTACCCACAAGAAATACGCGCCATAGCATGAGTAGATATATGCACACCAACGTTCACAGCAGCATTATTTACAACAGCAAAAAGATGGAGACAGCCTAAGTGCCATCAGCAGAAGAATGGATAAACAAACTGTGGTACATACACACAATGGAATACTATGCTACCTTAAAGAACAACAAGGAAGCTATAAGGTATCATATAACATGGATGAACCTTGAGGACATTATGTTGAGTGAAATTAGTCAGTCACAAAAGGAGAAACACTGCATAGAACCACTACTGTAAAAGACTAAGAAAAAGAACCCATACTAAAGCGGGGTAGCGGGACTCTTTGCTGGTTACCAAGATGTGCAAAGTGGGGTGAGAGAAAGGTGGAGCACAGGGTAAGGATTAGACACAGGCTAGTTTGGGTGCTGGGGAGGGGGGCAATGCACAAGAAGAGGGAGGGGAATGGAAGAAAAAGGCGATGGGAAAACATTTGCATGGGCTAATCGGGAAGGAGGTAAATAATGATGGGATACAAGAATTGAGACGTGGTTGGAATGGGCAAAGGGGGGGAGGGAATAGTGTTAAGATGCTTGGTTGTCTTTTGAATCTTGGTCTCCCTGGCATACAATTACAAAATAGACACTTGAGGGA
>NW_006422943.1:0-1573 GCF_000296735.1 Chrysochloris asiatica | reverse complement strand
TGGGATGGCATGAGTGGGAGGAAAGAGAGATTCACTGCTTTGCTCAAACTCTCAAAATAGCATCCTGCACCACCATGTTCTCACCAGATGTTCCTGTGAGGAGTCATCAATTCATAATCATGTTTAATTTCTCAGCAACAAAAGACACATTTTGTCTAAGGGCTAAAACAGAAAAAAAAAAATGCATGGAACGGGCTAAAATAATCCACCAGACTTTAACAGACAGCCCCAGGATAATGGCATATGTGCGGTTGTTGTTGTTACGTGCCATCAAGTTGGTTTGGACTCACAGCAACCCTGTATAGGGTTTCTGAGGAATGACTGGTGAGTTTGAACTACCGACCTTGTGGTTCAAGCCAACCTTTTGGTTCAGTGCTTATCCTACAGTGCCACACCAGGACTCCAATGACTTACTTAGGGTGCCTGGGAGCACCAGATCCAGGGTGGGAGAGTTCTGGGTCTGCCTACACTAAGAGGGATACAATCTGAGCCATTAGTCAGATGACTCACCTTCTTACCACATCTCCCAAGGCCTCAGTTTCCCCATCTGTAAAAGGGAGCTGGAGATGTTGCCAGCAAGACATCTGGCCCCAGCTGTTCAGTATGTGTTGCGGTTGCTACTGTCATTACTACTTTCTAGAATATTAATATTGCTGTTCCTTTGAGAAAGAACTGGGTCTTAACTTTTTGTTTTGTTTCAAGTATCAGTTACATATTTTAATTGAATGAGAAAGCATTTTCTGCTCTGACTTCCTAAAGCCTGCTAACACCTTCCATTCACTGATGTTCCAATAGGAGCGCTGGTGGTGCAATTGTTAAGCACTCATTATGAACTGAAATGTCAGTGGTTCGAATTTATTCAAAGATCCACTGAAAAGACCTGGAAATCTGCTCCCATAAAGATGACAGCTGAGAACACCTGATAGGGAACATCTACTGTGTCACATGGGGTCACTATAAGTTGGAATCAGCTCAACAGCACCCAACAACAACAATGGTTGGTCATTGAATTCATTACAACGCATAGCGATGGTGTAGGGGAGAGTAGAAATGTCCCATAGCATTTCTCACAATGTCGTCTTTATGTGAAGCAGACTGTCACATCCTTCTCCTGGGGAGAGGCTGGTGGGCTCAAACCACTTGTCAGTTAACATCTGAGTGCTTAACCGCTGTGCCACCAGGGATCCTTCGGAAAGGGGCTAGAGACTTGATTTTTCACTAAAACGCACATCTTTGCAACCACCAGCTCATTGCTACAGGCATTGTCCAAGGTGCTGAATGTGATGCTGTTGCCAGTTGCCAATCAGTCAGTTCCAACAAGGCAGCCGTATGGAAGAGAGAAAGCCATGCTGCCTGACGCTGCCTCCCCTTCAGGATGGGGACTATGTTTGAGCCTATTGCTCAGATGCCAAAGACAGCTCTCATTTTCCCAACCCTCATCTTGACCAACCATCAAGTCATTTTCTTTCCAAATATCTTTCCTAAAGATGTGCCCAAAGTCAGAGAGCTGAAGACTGGATGATCCGTGCTTCTAAGAAGCATTCTGATTGTACTTCTCCTAAGACTAAAGATA
>NW_006422942.1:0-1514 GCF_000296735.1 Chrysochloris asiatica | reverse complement strand
CCTGCTGTGGTGCTGTAAGGTAAGCACTGGACTGCTAATCATAAGATCAGCTGTTCAAACCCACCAGCTCTCCTCAGAAACCCTATACAGAGTTGCTATGAGTTGGAACTGACTCACAGCATTTAACAACAGCAATAAATGGTTAGTTTTTAAAACAGACACCATGTATCTATCCACAGTCCTCAGTCTAATGAAGAGAGAAAGCAGCAAACAAATCATGAACTCTTTCATTCTTCATAATGGTATAAACATAACAATGTGAATCTCCTTTATATTTATCGTCAGATTAAGATTTCCCATTTGGGGAAGGTAGGGTTCTCACTAAGGAGTCCTGGTAGTGGAGTGGGTTATAAGTTGGACTGCAAATCACAAGGTCAGCAGTTCAAATCTTCCAGCCACTCCACAGGAGAAAAATGAGGTTTCCTGCTTCCACAAAGATTTATAGCCTCAGAAACCCTATACAGGGTCACTGTGAGTCAGAACCAATTACAGGGCACACAGTCATCACCACCAATGAGTTCTCACTGTGGAAGAAAGAAGGTACCATTATGGAATAGGGGGAAAGTAGGGAATATCTAGTGCTGTTTTAGAACCAGCAGTATAAGTATGAACTTGTGATTTGATTTCAAAAACAAGCATACCACCAGCAATGACCATCCCTGGTGTCCAGATCTTCATTTCTAAATATTATTCCCCCATTAAAGCTGGTCTGTATTCTTTGGAGAAAAGACTGCAGCGTTCCAGGGCTGGAGCAGGGAAGGAACAAGTGAGCCTGGAATAGTGTACTCTGCCAGAAAATAAGAAAGTGCTCAAAATACGATGAGGACATGCCAAAAGAACACAGGCACAAGCTTGAAAAGGATTCCACTGACGAAATCTCTGATAACAGTGATGAAATGCGGACTGTAGATTAGATACAAGTTTGCTATCAATGTTACATTTCCTTGATTTTGTAATTGTACTATGGTTATGCTAAACAATATACTGTTCTTAGGAAATATACTCCGAAGTACTAAGAGGCAAAGGGCCATGAGATAGGCAATGTACTGCCAAATAATTCTGGGGAAATAAATAACAGTATATATATATATACACACACATATGGAGAGAGAGAGAATGATAAATAAAATGTGGTAAATTGTTAAAAGGAGGAGAATTGGAATAAAGTCTATGCAGTGGTTCTCTAGAATATTTGTGCAACTTTTCTGTAGGCTTGAAAGCATTTCGAAAAGAAAAGCTGAAGTATTTTACAAAGTTCAACCCTAATTACATTTTTAAGAGACTCCAAGGGGGCGTCCATGAGTTCTGATCACGCGGTACCCATCGCCATCCACGTCTCTTGGGCAACGGAAGGACAGATGCCTAGGAAAGGGCAGGGAGACCTCTAGGAGTGGGCTGAGCGTCTGTGAGGAATGGAGGCTACTCGGCTTGAGGTGCAGACATGGCTAAGTCCAAGAACCACACCACGCACAGCCAGTCCTGAAAATGGCACAGACATGGTATCAAGAAACCCC
>NW_006422941.1:0-1569 GCF_000296735.1 Chrysochloris asiatica | reverse complement strand
CCACAGATAAATGTGATATTTTCCTAAAGCCTAAGCCTAAAAGTTGCAAGGTCAAGCCTTTTTTCAAAGGATTAACTAAAAATATCTTAGCTACTTCTCGGTTCTTTGTTCTATAGACAAAGAACCCATCCACCCCAATGGTTTTCCAGGTGCAGCCCATTCACCTGGTTGTCTTGAGTCCTCCTGAAAACCTGGCTCAGGAAGCCGAAACAGCAGGACTCCTCCCAAGCTTTTGTCATTACTCTCACCTTCCCCCACCTGTGCTCAGGGGCTATAGATATGTTAATTGGGCCTGAGAATCCAAGTTGCTGGCCTGGGATTCGAACCAGCGAAGTACGATGTAAAGTTACCTGAATGTCTGGAAAAGTACTGATGTTAGCTGTACCTTGCCTAAGTCCCTCCCAGCTTGGTGTGAAGCTACTCCACTAAATAAAACAGAGGCCCGGGCCTCCCCAGGTGGGCATTACTGGTTGGAAGGCATGGAGTAAGGATTGCAGTGCGTTACAAGATGAAAGGCATGCAGTAAAGATTGCAGTGCATTACTGGTTGGAAGGCATGGAGTAAAGATTGCAGTGCATTACTGGTTGGAAGGCATGCAGTAATGATTGCAGTGCATTACGGGTTGGAAGGCATGCAGTAAAGATGGCAGGGCAGTGAGTTGCTGCCTGCAGAGGCCATGATGCCTGTACTCTCAAGCCTGCCCACCAGTGATGTATCCACCCTGGCTTTGGGGTGCCTCATTGTCTCCCTTCTTCTGTCTTATCTGTGTATTCTTGCTATATATCTATCGCCGTCAGGTATCCCCTCTTCGTGAACCGAACCCCTATGTCGAGGCAGGTCCCCGGCACCTTCCTCCCACCCCTGCTCATCAACACACAGCCCCTCTTGCTCTCTGGCTCTCAAGTCCCCAGCTGCTCCATCTCTATACGTCATCGTCTCTGCCTCCATCTCAGGCATCACTGCTTCTCTGGGTATGGTCCCGCTCTCGGCTCTTTTCCGTTGATGGTCCTAGGGACCTCAGCTCCTAGACTGAAAAGTTAATCCCTCCCCTCCTTGCTATAAAACATCTACCTTTACAGTTCCAACCCTCACAATCAGTTCTGATAACAATTATTCACTATTGTATCACAAGAGACCTATCTGCATTTCATTTCATCAGCCCTGCCTAGACAGGTTGAATACTACTCAGTGGAGATTCTATCTTCCTCCATGCCCTCTGGATCTAGGTTCCCTCTTGAAAGCTTGTAAGCCAGTCACTTCTTGCCTTTGTAGCCCCCCCTCCCCATTTTGGGTAGCCAATATCCAAGTTGCCCATCCCTGTCTACTCTGTGTGTGAGGGGGTGGGAATGATTCTTGCAGTAAGAATTTGTTTCCTCTTTTGAGCTACTGCCGCCATAGCTGTAGCTCAAGTTCTTCAAAGAGGTTGTAAATTTGTATGGGAATGGAAAGTATCATTTTTCTTCTGTGGAACGGCTGGTAGTTTTGAACTGTTGACCTTGAGGTTAGTAGCCCAACTCATAACCATTATGCTACCAGAGCTCCTTAGCAGCAGTATAGTATTATGAAAAT
>NW_006422940.1:0-1574 GCF_000296735.1 Chrysochloris asiatica | reverse complement strand
TCTTTGCTGTTATTGTTGGTGTGAGATGATATCTCGTTGTTGTTTTGATTTGCATCTCTCTAATGCCTAGTGATCGTGAACATTTCTTCTTATGTTTGTTGGCTTCTCGAAACTACTCCTTGGTTTGTTCATGTCCTGTGCCCATTTTTTAATTGGGTTATTTGTCTTTTTTTTGTAGAGGTGTTGTAGTTTCCTGTATATTTTAGAAATGAGTCCCTCTGCTGATGTGTCATTTCAAAACTCTTTTTTCCATTCTGTGAGTTCCCTTTTTACTCTTTTGTTGAAGTCTTTTGATGCATATAAAGTTTTTAATTTTCAGTTATGTCCCAATCATCTATCATGTCTATTTTTGTTTGTGTGGTTTTCAAAATGTTTGGTAGTCTGTGTATTCCCTGAATTAGAACCCTCACACTTGTCCCTATTTTTTAATTGATGTCCTTCATAATTCTGGGATTCACATTTAGGTCTTTGATCCATGCTGAGTTGATTTTTGTATAAGGTGTGAGGTAAAGATCTTGTTTCAGTCTTTTGTGAATGGCTTTCCAGTTCTGCCAACACCATCTGTTGAAGAGACAATCATCTCCTGAGGCAATGCATTTAGGCACTTTGTCAAAACTCAGTTGACTGTATGGATGAGTTATTTTCTGGATTCTCAATTCTCTTCAATTGATCATTGCATTTTTCATTGTACCGGTACCAGGCTGTTTTGGTCACTAGAGCCATGTAATAAACTTCAAAATCAGGAGTGAGAGTTTTCCAAACTTATTCTTCTTCTTAAGCAGTGCCTTGTTTATTATGGGTCTTTTTCCTTCCCATATAAAGTTTATAATTATTTTTTCCATCTCTTTGAAGAATGTCATTAGAATCTGGACTGGGATTGCATTATATGTGTAAATTGCTTTGGGCAGTATTGATATTTTCACAATGTTAAGTTTTCTTATACAGGAGCATCATTCATTCTTCCATTTTTGTAGGTCTCTTGGTTTCTTGTAGTCGTGTTTTATAGTTTTCTTTGTATATATAGGTCCTTTGTCTCTCTGGTTACATTTATTCCCAGATATTTCTTCCTTTGGGTGGCTATTGTAAATTATATTGCTGTCTAATGCCCTTTTCAACGCTGTTATTATTGGTGTAGAGGAATCCAACTGATTTTTGGATGTTGAGTTTATACCCTGCCACTTTGTTGAATCTTCCAATGAGGTCTAGTAGCTTTTTTACTCAGTCTTTGGGGTTTTCTATATATAGGATCATATCATCTGCAAATAGAGAGAGTTTTAAGTCCTTTTTCCAATTTGGATGTCTTTAATTTCCCTGCCTTGCCATATAGCTCTTGTTAAGACTTCCAGCACAATATTGAATAAGAGTGGTGAAAAAGGGCATCCTTGTCTGGTTCTTGTTCAAAGTGAGATGGCTTTCACTTTCTCTCCATTGAGAGTAATGTAAGTTGTTGATTTTGAAATTGTGCTCTTAATTATGTTGAGGAATTTCCCTTCAATTCCTATTTTGTTGAGTGTTTTTATCAGGAATGGATGTCAGATTTTGTCAAATGCCTTTTCTGCATCAATCGATATGAT
>NW_006422939.1:0-1574 GCF_000296735.1 Chrysochloris asiatica | reverse complement strand
TGCATATGAAAGCTGGACAGTAAATAAGGAAGACCATAGAAGAATTGATGCTCTTGAGTTTGGGTGTTGGAAAAGAATATTGAAAGTGCCACGGGCTGCCAAAAGAACCAATAGATCTGTTTTGGAAGAAGTGCAGCCAGAGTGCTCCTTGGAGGCCAAGATGGCCAAACTATGCCTCTCATACTTCAGACATATTGCCATGAGGGACCAGTCGCTGGAGAAGGATATCATGCTTGGTAAGGTGGAGGGTCAGAGAAAAAGATGAAGACCCCCCAGTGAGAAGGATTGGCCAAGTGGCAGCATTGATGGACTCAATTGTGGCAACAGTAGTGAGGTAGGCACAGGATCGGGCAGTGTTTCGTTCCTCTATGCATAAGGTTGCCATGAGTCAGTACCAACTCGATGGCACCTAATGACAACTACAAAATGGGACTCCTGATATGGAGTCCTGATGTAGTGCTGTGGGGTAACGCACTGGCTTGCAAGGGTCATTTGAAATGCAAGGTCAGCAGTTCAAATTTCTCAGCCACTCCTCAGAAACCCTATACAGAGTCGTTATGACTCAGAACTGACTCAATGGCACTTCACAGCATCAACAATGGTAACTTTATCCTAGTGATACAATGGTTAAAACACTAAGCTGTTAACCAAAAAAGTTTGGCAGTTCAACCCCCCTAGACAATCCTCAGGAGAAAAGACCTGACAATATGCTTCTGTAAAAATCGTAGCCTAGGAAACCCTATGGGAAAGTTTTACTCTGTCCTTTAAGGTCACTCTGAGTTGGGATCAAACTGACTACAAACAATAACAACAACATAGTAGCTTTATGCATTATATTTGGAGGAACCACCATTTTGCATTACCACCATCAGTGGATGAGAGGTTACAATTTCTTCATACTCTTGCCAACATTTGTTATTTTCTGTTTTTTTTTTTTTTTTTAAATCTAGATATCCGAGTGGCATAGAAGGGGTATCTCATTGTGATTTTGATTTGCATCTCCTTAAACTCCCATCTTTCTACCATAAAGATGCTACAGCAAATGGAAGAAATGAGGAGGTAAAAGAGCTGAACAGAAAATTTCAAAGGTCCATTCGAGAAGACAATGTCAAATATTACAATGAAAATGTGCAAAGATCTAGAATCAGAAAACCAAAAAGGAAGAACACACTCAGTATTTCTCAAGCTGGGGAACTGAAGGAAAAATTAAAGCCTCAACTTTCATTATTGAAGGATTCTCTGAGCAAATTATTGAATGATGCAGAAAATATCAAAAGAAGATGGAGGGAATATACAGAGTCACTGTACCAAAAGGAAATGATTGATGTTCAACCATTTCAAGAGGTAGAATATGATCAAAATCCAATGATACTGAAGGAGGAAGTCCAAGGTGTCTTGAAGGAATTGGCAAAGAACAAGGCACCAGGAATTGATGGACTAAAAATTGAAATCTTTCAAGAATGTGAGGCGGAACAGGAGGCATTCACTCATCTATGCCAAGAAATTTGGAAGACAACTATCTGGCCAACTGATTGGAAGAGATCCATATTTGTGCCCATTCCAAAGAGAGGTGA
>NW_006422938.1:0-1574 GCF_000296735.1 Chrysochloris asiatica | reverse complement strand
GAACCAATAGATCTGTTTTGGAAGAAGTGCAGCCAGAGTGCTCCTTGGAGGCCAAGATGGCCAAACTTCATCTCTCATACTTGGGACATATTGTCAGGAGGAAATAGTCACTGGAGAAGGATATCATGTTTGGTAAGATGGAGGGTCAGAGAATAAGAGGAAAACCCCCAACGAGATGGACTCAAGCATGGCAACGGTAGTGAGGTTGGCCCAGGATCGGACATTGTTTCCTTCTGCTGTGCATAAGGTCTCTATGAGTCAGTGCTGACTCGATGGCACCTAACAACAACAACTTTGGGATACACCTCTGGGCAGTGGCCTCCGTGGGAGGATGGGCAAGGGTTTGCTGTAGTTTCATCAGGGAAACCCATCTGCAAGTGGCTCTTTCCTGAGAGCTGCCATTGCCAGATGTTGCCAGGGTTTCTTGACCAGCAAAGACAGAATAAAAGATGCAGGCCTTTGAAATGGGGTCCCCTTCTCTTCGGGTCCTTGAAATCACTTGAGCTCTCTCTGAGCTCTCTCTGGAGCTGTGTGGATTGGGTTAGGTGGTTGCTGGCCTCAGGATTCCCTTCTGGAACAATCCATACCCCAACCTAAGTTCTGGTCTCCCCTGGGACTAGAAGCAGGAAAGGCATTTCTTCCCAACTTCTCTGGTTCTAACTCCCAGTTAACTAGCTTGGATCAACCCAGAAACCCAAGAGTTCTGCAGAGAAGGGGTAACTCTGAGCTTAGGGGAACCTGAGGTCCATTCCCGTCAATCAACTTGCCCCTACTTGCTACACTGTGTGTTTTCCATAGTCTCCTAAGACCACTGGCATTTCGGGCTGTTGAGCAGTGATCACAAGGCCCCCAGTTGGCTCAGGAGACCCAGAGATGCTGGAATCAGTAAAGCTACCTCTCTTTCCTTCTCCTCCTCTCACCTTTGCAGCCTTGGAAGGGTAGCCGGGGACCTGTGATACTATTTGGAGTTTCTTCACCCTCATACTCCTGATCCATCCTTCTTGGTTTTTAACTCCTGCACAATCTCCTCTGTGTGGAGATTCTATCTGGACAAAACCCCATCTTCCCTGCAGGGGGCAGCGCTGTGCCTTGTTGACCCTTCTCCCAGGACTCCAGTCTCCGGTTGTTGTTGTTGTTGTTAGGTGTCATCAAGTCGGTACCAACTCATAGCGACTCTATGCACAACAGAACGAAACACTGCCCGGTCCTGGGCCAACCTCACTACTGTTGCCACACTTAAGCCCACTGATGCTGCCACTTTGCCAATCCATCTCGCTGGGGGTCTTCCTCTTTTTTTCTGACCCTCCACCTTACCAAACATGATATCCTTCTCCAGCAACTGGTCCCTCCTGACAATATATCCCAAGTATGAGAGACGAAGTTTGGCCATCTTGGCCTCCAAGGAGCACACTGGCTGCACTTCTTCTAACATAGATCTGTTGGTTCTTTTGGCAGCCCAGGGCACTTTCAATATTCTCCTCCAATACCATAACTCAAATGCATCAATTCTTCTATGGTCTTCCTTATTCACTGTCCAGCTTTCACATGCATATGAGGTTATTGAAAATACCATG
>NW_006422937.1:0-1528 GCF_000296735.1 Chrysochloris asiatica | reverse complement strand
AATATCAATGAAAATCTTCGATAATTTCTGCATTCCACTGGGTCACCTTTCTTTGGAATGGGCACAAATATGGACCTCTTTCAATTGTCTGACTAAGTAGCTCTCCTCCAAATTTCTAGGCACAGACAAGTAAATGCTTCCAGCTCAGCATCAGTTTCTTGAAACATTCAATCTGTGCCTCAATGCAGCTTGGTTCACTTCCTTTAATGCTAATGGTTCTTGTTCATATGCTATCTCTTGAAATGGTAGAGCATCAACCTATCTTTTTGGTACAGTAAGTCTGTGTATTCCTTCCATCTTCTTTTAATACTTCCTGCATCACTCAATATTTTGTCTGCAAAATCCTTCCATATCACAAGCAGGGGCTTGAAATTTTTCTTCAGTTCTTTCATTTTTAGAAATGGTAAGCATATTCTCCCCTTTTGGTTTTCTAACTCCAGGTCTTTTCACATCAAACTTAAGAGTTCATATATTATTGAAAAAGTTAAAAAAGATACTATATCTTTAAGGCACTGAATTCTTTATGGTTGGAAGCCACATAAAGCTAACCAACAGGCATGACCTCTTCAACATTTAACAATCCTAAAAATCAAATATGATTGAACTATCTTATGATCATCATTATATACGTGGTGGTGATGGTGATGGTTATGTGCCATGCAGTCGGTTCCCACTCATAGCAACTCTGTAAAGCGTTTCCAAGGTTGTAACTTTTTATGGGGGCAGCAAGTCTCATCTTTGTCCTGTGTAACTGCTGGTAGCTATGAACGGCTGACTGTGAGATTAGAAGCCAGATTCAAAACCACTACACTACCAGAGCTCCTTCATTATATACATACATACCCAAATTATCGAAAAAACATAATAAGCATATTAATCTATGACACATGACCAGTGATTTTAATTTAAAGTCTAAGAGCAGAATTATCTATATAAAGCCATGAGGGAAGATCATTATTCCATAAACTAGAATAAATCAGGATCTTAAATTTTAAAAAATAAAATAAAGTAGGATGGGGAAAGTCATTGAGCTACCCAGTAAAACAGGGATGTGTAAGTGGAGCAAAACTGTACACCATACATAGCATACGAAGGGAAATCACCACTGCTTTAATGAAAGAAAAAAGTAAAAACTGGAGTGAAGTAAAAGGCTTTAAGTTTACATGAGGTTAAGCCAGTACAACAAACATGGTTAACATTCCTTTACGGCTGTACTCCTATTCTGTGATCCAGAATGTACAGAAGAAACCAGAATCTACGGCAGCAACAGCCTTCTCATGAATTAAGTGTACTTAGTGAAACCAAGACAATGCAGAGTTTCAATTTGGCAATAAGCTTCAAATCATTTTAGATAAATTTGAATTAAGGGCTAAAAAGACCCAAGCAGAACTGGATTATAACCTCATCTTTCCTTCCTATTAGGGGTAAAATATGTATCAATTAAGAGGCCCTCATAAGGAGCCCTGGTAGCGTAGTGGTTACGAATCGGGCTGCGAACCAAAAGGTCAGCAGTTTGAAACTACTAGCC
>NW_006422936.1:0-1575 GCF_000296735.1 Chrysochloris asiatica | reverse complement strand
GAGAGAGAGAGAGAGAGAGAGAGAGAGAGAGAGAGAGAAAGCCAGGGAAGGTCATCACTAAGAAAGAAAATTATACACCAATATCCCTCACAAGCATAAATGAAAAATTCTCACCAAAATCCTAGCCAACAGAATTCAACAACACATCAAAAAAATTAATACATTATGACCAAGAGGGATTCATACCAGGGATGCAAGGATGGTTCAATATGAGAAAAAATGAACAATGTAATATACAATACAAATAAGAAAAAGGAAAAGAACAACATGGCCTTATCAATTGATGTAGAAAAGGCATTTGACAACATGGTCTTATCAAGTGATGTAAAAAAGGCAAAATCCAACATCCATTCCTGATAAAAACACTCAGCAAAGTAGGAATTGAAGGGAAATTACTCAATGTAATTAAGAGTACATATACAAAACCAACAGCCTACATTAATCTCAGTGGAGAGAAACTGAAAGACTTCCCTCTGTGAACAGGAACCCGACAAGGATGCCCTTTATCACCACTCCCATTCAATATTGTTTTGAAAGTCTTAGCCAGAGCTGTAAGGCAAGATCGGGAAATTAAAGGCATCCAAATTGGAAAAGAGGAAGTAAGACTCTAAGTGTAGATTATATAATCCTATACATAGAAGATTCACTGGGCAAATTATTGAATGATGCAGAATGCATCAAGAAAAGATGGAAGGAATACACAGAGTCACTGTACCAAAAGAAAATAGTTAATGTTCAACCATTTCAAGACGTAACATATGATCAAGAGCCAATGATACTGAAAGAGGAAGTCCAGGTTCATTGAAGGAACTGGCAGAAAACAAGGCACCAGGAATTGATGGAAATCTTTCAAGAAAGTGAGGCCACACAGGAGGCACACACCCATCTCTGCCAAGAAATTTGGAAGACAACTATCTGGCCAACTGATTGGAAGAGATCCATATTTGTGCCCATTCCAAAGATAGGTGACCCAACGGAATTCAGAAATCATCGAACAATCTCTTTAATATCCCATGTAAGTAAACTTTTGCTTAAGGTAATATAGAAACGGCTATGATCATACATTGACAGAGAACTTCCAGAGGTTCAAGCCGGATTTAGAAGAGGATGTGGAATGAGGGCTATCATTGCTGATGTCAAATGGATCTTGGCTGAAAGCAGGGAATATCAGAAAGATGTTTATCTGTGCTTTATTGACTATGTAAAGGCTTTCAATTGTGTGGATCATGACAACCTATGGACAATAACACTGAATTATGCTCCTGAGGAATCTGTACCAGGACCAAGAAGTTGTTTGAACAGAACATGGGAACACTGAATGGTTTAAAATTAAGAAAGGTGTGCAACAGGATTGTATTCTTTCACCATACTTACTCAACCTGTATGCTGAGCAAATCATCCGAGAAGCTGGGTTCTATGAAGAAAAACATGGCATCAAGAATGGAGGAAGACTCATTAACAACCTGCAATATGTAGATTGCTGAAAGTAAAGAGGACTTAAAACATTTACTGATGAAGATCAAAGAGCACAGCCTTCGGTATGGATTACATCTCAATGTAAAGAAAACAAAAATC
>NW_006422935.1:0-1509 GCF_000296735.1 Chrysochloris asiatica | reverse complement strand
GGAGGCACTCACTCATCGCTGCCAAGAAATTTGGAAAACAACTATCTGGCTGACTGATTGGAAGAGATCTGTATCTGTGCTCATTACAAAGACAGGTGACCCAACAGAATGCGGAATCATTGGACAACCTCTTTGATATCCCATGTGAGTTAAGTTTTACTAAAGGTAATTCAGAAATGGTTACAAGCATACATTGACAACTTCCAGAGTTGTTCCTCTTCATGTTTTCCAACATGAATCCTAGGCCTTCTTTAGATATTTTTATCCTTTTTTTATGTTTGCTCTTCTATCTTAGTAGTATTGAGAGATTTATCTAGTTCTGGCTTCTATCTCTTTAATTCTACTCCTTTGCCCTTTCAATGTATTGTCCAATTCTTATATTCTATTATTAATCATTTGGACCTCTATTTTTAGGTTTTGAATTGTTTCCAATGCTGTATCTATCTTTTTAGATTGTTCCTGTAGCGCTTCCCTGACTTCTTCTTTATATTTCTCAACTCTATTGTATAGTGTATTGATACATTTTATAATTTTTCTGAATTCCTTCTCTGGCATTTCCAAAGCCTGCCCATCTTCCAGTATGGAGTGTAGGTCTACTTTCAGCTCATTTGCCTCAGTCACTTTATCTCGTGTCTGGACATGTGCTAATATGATCATCTGTTTCTGCTTTTTTTTGACATACCCAGGAGTTATCTGTGGCCTTAATGTTTAGATGGGTATGTATTTTGGTATTTTTTATGCTTTCTGATTGCCTATAGATTTACGTGATCAGGAAATGGGCTTCCCTTTTCACTCTTCTTCCTGAGAAATTTCAAGATGCCACTGTTGGTCGTTGTGATGTAACTCAGGATATAATTTTTGGCCTATTTCCCGCTCCATGATCCCCGTTCAGGCCTTTTTCCTAGTGATAAACAGTTCAGGGCTGGCTGTGGCCGTTTTGCAGTGCCGTTTGGTTTTAAGTGAAAGCTGTCCCTTTAAATTTCAAGGAGATCTGTGTGCATGCGTAGTAGAACCCTATTGGGGTGGGGGTGGGGGTGGGTTGCCCACCACGCAGGCACCCCCTCTAGTCCCCAGAATGGTTACCAAAAAAGAAAAGAAAATGTCCACACCTTTATCTCTGCAGTTATGTCGGGCATCCATGGCTGCTCTGATCCTTCCCCTGCTTGGTCTCTCCCAAGATGGCAGCTCCTGGAGCAGTTGAGCATCTTGAATTAGAAAGCACTGGATTTCTTGCTTCTGCTACAAATTCCCCTAGCTGTAAGCGTTCCAACCTTCTAAATATTCCTTTATATGTGTGGTTCAGAGTTCTGGGACCATCCCCTGAGCCTACTTGGTTCAGTGTTCTGTGTTGTTGCTGACGGAGCTCCTCACTGCACTTCTACCCCATCTGCCATCTTGTTTGTTCTCTGGGCCTTTAGTTTTGTTATAGATTTTAAACTAAGAGTCAATTTCCTTAATAGGTATAGTACTATACTTATTTTGTTTCTTTTTTTTGTGTGTGTGAGTCTT
>NW_006422934.1:0-1576 GCF_000296735.1 Chrysochloris asiatica | reverse complement strand
GCAGGTTAATGTGCTGGACTGCAAGGTCGGCAGTTCAAGCTCACCAGCTGCTCCTCAGAAACCCTATACAGGGTGACTATGAGTCTGAACCGGCTTGACTCCATAGCACATAACAACAATGACAACAATCACATATGAGTGCTTACTTTGTACAATTATAGTCCAAGCACTATGCAGATACTAACTCATATTAGGCCTGCCAATAAACCTGAGGCAGTTACTATTGTTTTCCACCCCATTTATCAGATGTGAAAAACAAAAGACAGAGATGTGACATAACTTACTCCAAGTCACACAGCTGTGATGGAGCAGAGGTGAGATTTCCATACCTCATCCTTTACCACTGTGCTCTTGAAGAGTGAGAGCTAACAGTTCTGACATTCAGTAAAATTCCACAGAATGGGACTATCCACAGCTCAGTTCCACTCCAGATACTATAATATTCAAGTAGTTCAAGTAGAGTCTTGAGCAGAAAATCTATAGGTTAATTACTACTCATCTAATGATGAAAGGGGCTTCTGGTATTGCGCTGGGAATCAGCATTGGAATGTGAAGAACCATGAGGTCAATAGTTCAAACCCACCAGCTACTCCTCAGAAACCCTATACAGGGTCACTCTGAGCCAGAATTGACTCAATGGCACTGAACAACAATAATGAAGCAGCGGGTTGAACATGAGGCTGCTAACTGCGGCTGACCTTTCCACCCCACCAGCCTCTGTGAGAATCAGCTATGTGCTCCATTAGAGCTGTACAGTCTCAGAAATACTCTGGGGCCATTTGACTCTGCCCTGTACGGTCCATATGGAGGCCTGGTGTGGCACTTTAGGAGAAGCACTGGGCTGCAAAGTCAGATTAAATCATAAACTCAGCCGTTCAAACTCACCAGCTACTCCTTGGACACCTCTTCGTGGTCATTATGAGTCAGAATGGACTGGATGTCCCTGAACACAGGATGGCTTTCGGTAGCAATCCACTGGATGGCAGTGGGTTTACTTTTTGGGGGGTTTTGGTTTCAATTTAACAATAAATCTAGACGAAATGGTTATCCTTAGGAAGAAATTAGTAAGGGAGGGATTCTTTTAAACGTTACATTGTCACCAAGTCAATTTATCTTTTTGGCCAGAAATACTATTTATATATATAAAAAAAAAAAAATCCCACTGCTATTTACAAGAAGCCCTGGTAAAATGCCTCCCGGATCTACATTTAACTTTGCTGAAATTATTGCCTACTTCTCGAAAATCCTAACTTCCTTCTCTTTGACTCTTAAAACAATAGAAACAATTTATAAGAGGAGTTACATTTGCCAAATCCCATTTTGTCCAAAGTCTTTTCCAATGTTACTGAAAAATGCTAAGTTAAAAAAATAAATACAAAGCAGTATTTAGTTCTGCTGTGATCCCAACTTTATTAAAGAAAAACAATCCAAACTGTCTAAAGTAGTTTCCGCTGAAATGTAAGATTACAATTTATTTTTATTGTCATTTTAGTGTTTTATATCTTAGTATTTCCAAGGTTCTTTCCAATCAAGCCAATTATACACAGCTGTTGTTGTTGTTATGTGCCGTGGAGTC
>NW_006422933.1:0-1576 GCF_000296735.1 Chrysochloris asiatica | reverse complement strand
AAGTCAACTTTGACAGACAATGTCTCATGCCTAGTAAATATTTACTTCCAGGGTTCTGATGTATGCTTATTATTATTTTTTTTTTAATGTTTTATTGTGAATTATGTGACAGTTTACACGGGAGAACATTAATTTACATTCATCCTATCATATACTGTTTCATTGCCATGGTTACAATCCTTTCCATACATCATCAGCCAACCAAAGTGTACACCCTGTAAGCCTGCCTTCCCCTGGTCGTCAGCACATAGCCCCATTCCCTCTCTGGGTCTAGAGTTCCCAGCCGCTCCATCTCTCCATGTCATCATCTCTGCCTCCATCTCTGGTGTCACTGTTTCTCTGGGTAGGGTCCCACACTCCACTCTTCTCCATTGATGATTCCAGGGCCCTCCGCTCATGGACTGCAAAGTCAACCACTTCCCTCCTTTTGCTACAAAACATCTACCTTTACATTTCCAACCCTCACAGTCAGTCCTAATAGTAATTATTCAATATTGTACCACAGAGTGCTATCCACATCTCCTTTCATAAGTTCCTCCCAGACAGGTTGGATACTACTCAGTGGAGATTCTACTTTCCTCTGCGCCCTTTGGATATAGGCTCCCTCTTGAAAGCTTGTAAGCCAGTCACGTTTTGCCTTTGTAGACCCCCTCCCCCATTTTGGGTAGCCACTGTCCAAGTTGCCCATCCCTGTCTACCCTGTGTATTGAGGGGGTGGGAATGATCCTCGCTTTTTTCCCTCTTTTGAGCTACTGCATCCATAGGTGAAGGTCAAGTTCATCAAATTGCATCAGATTGCTCTTTTTTTCCCCTCTTCTTTCTTCTTCTAATTGAGCTCTGATCATCCAGTCATTGAAGCCAGGTAAAGTGGGTATTATCTGCAAGTGTGGGTGTTCTTATACATATGCCCTCTCTTCTTATCAGCTGGACGCTTCATTCTCCACTCTAGTCCTCTCTGGCTATATCACTGAATCTAGGCCCAGGAGTCCCAAGTTTTACCAGATTGCTGGCCAACGAGGTCTCCACCCAGGTTCACAGGAGTGTATTGAATGTGATTGGACTTAGCTTGAAGCTTCATTACTGTTTTTCCCTCACTTCCCCTTATCGGTGATCAACATGGTCACCATGACTGTTGATCTGCTCATGTATTGAGCATGTGTCTGCTCATGTATTCCCATTGTGTCTTAGTCTTGGAACGAGGTTTGCCCTGAGGGGACCCGACCACTTGCCTTAATGTCTCCTGGGTGAGCAACTTGCTTGTTCCTGCAGTAGTCTCAGTCAGACTGCCATTATTGTTTTGTATTTTTCTTGCTGGTCTTTCTTTTAAGAAGTATCTTCTGTTCTTCTAGCCTCTCCAGGCTAGTCTTCTTGTCCTTTCCAATGGAAATCTCCCACCTCAGAAGAGTCTGGATGGGGTTCAGGATTCCAACTATGGTCTTATGTGATGCAGAAGCTCCATAGGAAGCCTCGTTCACTGGGCACGTTGTAACCCCATTGTAAGTATTACAATCAGTTATAGGCAGAAGACAGACTAACAAGATTTCTATGGTGATATTTCTGGCTACTTCTTTCTCTT
>NW_006422932.1:0-1576 GCF_000296735.1 Chrysochloris asiatica | reverse complement strand
TTGTAGGTGTATGGATATTATCCTATCACAGACAACACTGTACTTCAAGCAGATATTGATGAGTTCTTTTTGATGATGAATATGACACCATTCCTCTTCAACTTGCCATTCCTGGCATAGTAAACTATGTGATTGTTAGATTTAAAATTGCCATTACCATTCCATTTCAGCTCACTAATGCCTAGGGTATCAATGTTTATGAGTTCCATTTCATTTTTGACAATTTCCAATTATCCTAGATTCATACATTGTATATTCCATGTTCTGATTATTAATTAATGTTTAACATGTTTACGACTTCATTTTTGAGTTATGCCCCATCAGCATATGAAGATCACAAATGCTTTTACTACATTTGCATCATCATGGTCTTGAGAAGGCAGCTCTTTCCCAGTTGTATTTTGATTGCCTTCCAACCTGAGGGGCTCATCATCTGGTGCTATATCTGACAATATTCTGGTGCTCTTTATCATGTTTCAATATTCAATATTCTGGTGCTGACAGTGTTCCACTGCTATTCATAGGTTTTCAGTGACAAAATATTAGAAAGTCTTCCATCTCTCCTTCTTCCTAATCTGTCTTCGTCTGGAAGCTCAGCTGTATGTAACCTGTCCACCGTGAATGACCCTGTTGGTATTTAAAATACCCATGACATAGCTTCCAGAATTACAGCAACACTGAAGACACTACAGTACGACAAACTGACAGAAGAGTGGTGGCATGGATTGCACCTCAATGGCAGTGTATAGTACTTTTAATATTCTTCTCTAAGACCACAACTCAAATGCATCAATTCTTCTATGGTCTTCCTTACTCATTGTCAATTTTCACATGGTTGGGAGATCATGTACACCTTAGTTATCAAAGTGATATATTTGCTCTTGTACACTTTAAAGAGGTCTTTTGCAGCAGATATGTTTAATGCAATACATCATTTGATTTCTTCCATGCTACTTTCATGAGTTTTGATGGTGGACTCAAACAAAATGAAGTCTTTGACAACTTCAATCTTTTCTCCATTTATTTATTGGTTGTAGGATAAGCACTGGATTGTAAGGTCAATTTGAAACATAAGGTCTGCAGTTCAAACCTGCCAGCCACTCCTCGGATATCCTATAAAGGATCTCAATAATTCGGAACAGACTCAACGGTTCTTAACAATGAAACCATTCATTGGTTTAGTTGTGAGGAATTTTGTTTTCTTTACATTGAGATGCATACCATACTGAAGACTGTGATCTTTGATCTTCATCAGTAAGAATCTTAAGTCCTCTTTGCTTTCAGTAAGCAAGGTTGTATGATTTGCTTATCACAGGTTGTTATTGAGTGTTCCTCCAATCCTGAAGCCATGTTCTTCTTCATATAATACAGTTTCTCAAATTATTTGCTCAGCATACAGACTAAGTAAGTATGGTGAAAGGATACAACTCTGGCACATACCTTTCCTGAGTTTAAACCATTCAGGGTCCCCTTGTTTTGTCTGAACTACTGTGTCCTGGTCGATGTACAGGTGAGCTGTTGTGAAGTGCCTTTGAGTAGGTTTTGACTTACAGCAACCCTGTATAAGGTTTCCAAG
>NW_006422931.1:0-1517 GCF_000296735.1 Chrysochloris asiatica | reverse complement strand
ACTAAGGTGTGCCTGACCCAAGCCATGGTATTTTAAGTAACCTCATATGCATCCAAAAGCTGGACAGTGAATAAGGAAGACCGTAGAAGAATTGATGCTTTTGAGTTATGTTGTTGGAGGAGAATATTGAAAGAGCCATGGGCTGCCAAAAGAACCAATAGAACTGTTTTGGAAGAAGTGCATCCAGAGCGCTCCTTGGAGGCCAGCATGGGGAAAGTTCATCTCTCATATTTCGGACATATTGTCAGGAGAGACCAGTCACTGGAGAAGGATGTCATGTTTGGTAAAATGGAGGTTCAGAGAAAAAGAGGAAGACCCTCCCAGTGAGATGGATTGGCCAAGTGGCAGCATCGATGTACTTAATCGTGGCAACAGTAGTGAGATTGGCCCAGGATCGGGCAGTGTTTCGTTCTGCTGTGCATAAGGTCGCTATGAGTCAGTACCGTCTCTATGGCACCTAAAAACAACAACAAAATAAGGAATAAGGTGCGCCTGACCCAAGCCATGGTATTTTCAATAACCTCATATGCATGTGAAAGCTGGACAGTAAATAAGGAAGACCATAGAAGAATTTATGCATTTGAGTTATGGTGTTGGAGGAGAATATTGAAAGTGGCACGGGCTGCCGAAAGAACTCATAGATCTGTGTTGGAAGAAGTGCAGCCAGAGTGCTCCTTGGAGGCCAAGATGGCCAAACTTCGTCTCTCCTAATTCGGACATTTTGTCAGAAGGGACTATTTGCTGGAGAAAGATACCATGTTTGGTAAGGTGGAGGGTCAGAGAAAAAGAGGCAGACCCCCAATGAGATGGATTGGCCAAGTAGCAGCATCGATGGACTCAAACGGAACAATAGTGAAGTTGGCCCAGGGTCGGGCAGTGTTTTTTTCTGCTGTGCATGTCAGCACCAAGTCGATGGCCTCTAACAACTACAGCAAAATAAGGAGCTCTGGTAGCATAGTGGTTACGAATCTGGCTGCGAACTGCAAGTTTAGCAGTTCGAAACTACCAGCTCTTCCTTGGGTCAAAGACAAGGCTTTCTGCTCCCGTAAAGATTTACAGCCTGGGAAACCCTGTACAGGGTTGCTATGAGTTGAAACCGACTCCACAACACATAACCACCACCAAAATTTAGGTAATAGAAATTTTTCATTCACTAAAATCTCAGTTTGCATACCTCTTGTCTGAAATGCCCATGTTATCAAATGAGTTAAACTTATATGAAGTTTCCACTCCATTTGAGCAATTAGCCAATTATTTTTTTTTAAACGATTAGTTGATGAACTAATTTGTTGTGCTGTTGAGTTGTTCAGACTCATTGCAATCCTTTATAGAGTTTCCAAGGAGTGCTGGTGGATTTGAATTGCTGACCTTGTGGTTTATAGTCCAGTGCTTATCCTACAGTGCCATATCATAACTAATCATGATGGTAGTGGTGGTGGTGTGCCGTGGAGTTGGTTCTGACTCATAGCTACCCTGTACAGGGTTTCCAAGGCTGTGAGTCATTACTGGAGCAGAAA
>NW_006422930.1:0-1562 GCF_000296735.1 Chrysochloris asiatica | reverse complement strand
CCCCCCCACAAAAAGCTAAAGAGGATATAGAGAAACTCTGTTAACTGATGGTATGTGGAGGGGATTATAATCAATGTAATGAAACAAGGTATATGAATGTTTGAATGTGAAACCGATGATGTGCCCTGAAAACTTTCACTCAATCCACAATAAAAACCTTAAAAAAAAAATGCCCAGTCCTGGGCCAACCTCACAATTGTTGCCACGCTTGAGCCCATTGATGCTGCCACCTGGCCAATCCATCTTGCTAGGGGTCTTACTCATTTTCAATGACCCTCCACCTTACCAAGCATGATATCCTTCTCCAGTGACTGTTCCCTCCTGACAATATGTCCAAACTATGAGAGATGAAGTTTGGCCATCCTGGCCTCCAAGGAGCACTCTGGCTATACGTTTTCCAACACAGATCAGTTGGCTCTTTTGGCAGCCCATGGCACTTTCAATATTCTCCTCCAACACCAGAACTCAAAAGCATCAATTCTTCTACAGTCTTCCCTATTCACTGTCCAGCTTTCACATATACATATGAAATTATTGAAAATACCATGGCTTGGGTCAGATGCACTTTAGTCCTCAAGCTGACATCTTTGCTCTTCAGCACTTTAAAAAGGTCTTGTGCAGCATATTTGCCTAATGCAATATGTTGTTTGATTTCCTGATTGCTGCTTCCCTGAGTGTTGTTAGTTGATCCAAGAAGAATGAAGTCCTTGACAACTTCAATCTTTTCTCCGTTGATAAGAATATTGTTTATTGGTCCAGTGATAAGGATTTTTGTTTTCTTTACATTGAGATGCAATCCATACCAAAGGCTGTGGTCTAGGGATTATGTATTAATTATAAGTATGACATTTTAGTAAGTTGCAGATAAAAGAATGAAAAATCGTAGTCACAATTTTTTTGTGTGTGTTTTTTATTTCTGTTATTTTTAATAGCTATTTCTAATTACTCCTAATGGAACATAAAATTCAGTAAGTAAAATATGCCATATTAAACTAGGTACAAAGATCATATAGAATAAAAAAGTGCATGTAATTATGTACATATTTAATTTTTCCTAAGAAATTACTAAATGGCAAGGATTATGCTTTATTGTAGTTCTATAGCCTCTAAGGAGTCCTGGTGTGGCGCTACGGGTTAATGGACTAGACTGTGAGGTCGGTTTGAGCTGCAAGGTCAGTGGTTCAAACTCAGCAGCTACTTCTCGGAAACCCTATACAGTGTCATTATGGGTCAGAATCAACTCAGTGGCACTTAACTATATATAAGGAGTCATAGTGTGGTGCTGAGGGTTCATGCGCTGACCTGAAAAGTTCAGTTTGAACTGCAAGGTCAGCAGCTCAAGCTCACAAGCTGCTCCTTGGAAACCCTTTACAGGGTCACTATGAGTCGGAACCAATTCAATGGCACTTAACAACAACAACATAGCCTATGAAACATCTTGCATGTGGAAGTCTCTCAAAAACAGCTGATGAATGAAAACCAATTTTTTTTTTAAACTTTTTATGGTGAATGAAGTGAAAGTTTACAGAGTAGATCACCAATTTTACATCCACCAAATCACA
>NW_006422929.1:0-1576 GCF_000296735.1 Chrysochloris asiatica | reverse complement strand
CCAAGAGCTGAACAGAAAATTTCGAAGATCAGCTCGAGAAGATAAAAGCCAAATATTACAACAAAATGTGCTAAGATCTGGAATCAGAAACCTAAAAAGGAAGAACAAGGTCAGCATTTCTCAAGCTGGGGAACTGAACAAAAAATTCAAGCCTTGACTTTTGTTATTGAAAGATTACCTGGGCAAATTATTGCATGATGCAGAAAGCATCAAGAGAAGATGGAACTAGTTAATGTTCAACCATTTCAAGAGGTAGCATATGATCAAGAGCTAATGACACTAAAGGAGGAAGTCCAAGGTGCATCGAAGGAATTGGCAAAGAACAAGGCACCAGGAATTGATGGAATAAAAATTGAGATCTTTCAAGAAAGTGTGGCAGCACAGGAGGCACTCACTCATCTCTGCCAAGAAATTTGGAAGATAATTATCTGGCCAACTGATTGGAAGAGATCCGTATTTTTGCCCATTCCAAAGAGAGGTGACCCAAGAGAATGCATAAATCATCAGACATTCTCTTTGATATCCCATGCGAATAGAGTTTTGCTAAAGGTAATACAGAAATTGCTGCAAGCATACATTGACAGAGAACTTCCAGAGGTTCTGGCTAGATTCAGAAGAGGTCATGGGATGCAGGATATCATTGCTGATGTCCGATGAATCTTGGCTGAAGGCAGAAAATATGAGAAAGATGTTTACTTGTGCTTTATTGACTACACAAAGGCTTTTGATTGTGTGGATCATGACAAGCTATTGACAACATTGCAAAGCATGAGTATTCCGGAACACTTAATTGTGCTCATGAGGAGTCTGTACCTGGACCAAGAGGCAGTTGTTCAAACAGAACATGGTAACGCTGAATGGTTTAAAAATAAGAATGGTGTGCACAGGATTGTATTCTTTCACCATACTTCTTCAACCTGTATGCTGAGCAAATAATCTGAGAAGCTGGTTTACATGATGAAAAATGGCATGAGGATTGGTGGAAGACTCATTAACAACCTGAGATATGCAGATGATACACTCTTGCTTGCCGAAAGTGAAGAGGACTTAAAACATTTACTGATGAAGATCAAAAAGCACAGCCTTCAGTATGGATTGTATCTCAATGAAAAGAAGACAAAAATCCTCACCACTGGATCAATAAACAACATTTGTATCAATGGAGAAAAGATTGAAGTTGTCAAGGACTTCCTTCTTCTTGGATCAACTATCAACACTCACGGAAGCAGCAGTCAAGATAGCAAATGACATCTTGCATTAGGCATATCTGTTGTACAAGACCTTTTCTAAGTGTTGAAGAGCAAAGATGTTAACTTGAAGACTAAGGTGCACCTGAACCAAGCCATGGTATTTTCAATCACCTCATATGCATGTGAAAGCTGGACAGTGAAAAAGGAAGACTGTAGAAGAATTGATGCTTTTGAGTTATGGTGATGGAGGAGAATATTAAAAGTGCTATGGGCTGCCAAAAGAACCTATAGATCCGTTTTGGAATAAGTGTAGCCAGAGTGCTCTCTGTAGGCTAGGATGGCAAAACTTCATCTCTCATACATAGGACATATTGTCAGGAGGGACC
>NW_006422928.1:0-1576 GCF_000296735.1 Chrysochloris asiatica | reverse complement strand
GGAGCTGTCTGTTATAGGTCCACCCGATCCGCCATCTTGTTTGTTTCTCGAAAGAGTATAATTCTTGAGTGAGACTTATTTTAACAAAGAAACCAGAGTATTGACTAATGGGAAACAAACAATAACAAACAAAAATATCTCTCAAACTTAGGTGGACTAGCACAATTTGGATACCGAAGGGTTAATAAACAGCTGGCAGACATAAGGAATGGCTTGCTATGCCTGAATAAATTTAAACAGATTTCATCCATTCTCTCTGGTTCTGGAGTCTGTTCAGACTGGCATCGTCCTTGCATTACTGCTAAAATCTTGAAATATTATCCCTAAAAGACCAAATTGATATAAAAATGAATTAGATAGTTAGATGGATGGTATATATGCAAACTTAGGTAAAAATTTTGGGGAAAAATATTTAGAAACATTGAGGCAAATTTGTTTCTACTATACAATGTTCTCATCTTAGCCTGCTAATGGGTCCCACTGATTCAATTTTTAACTCATAGCAACTACAAATGACATTTCAGAACTATCCCCATAGGTTTTCATGGCTGCGATATTAGGAAAACAAATAATCAAGTCATTCTCCTACAGTTGGTTGATTTGTTTGAACATCCCATCTTGGGTTTGAACAACCCAGCCATGGTCTTATATCTGTGTCACCAGAGCTAACCTTAGCCTAGGGCTGTGTTCAAGCTATGTTTTCCATTTCTGTGCACAACCTTTCAAACAGTTCAAAAAGGAAACAGAATTGCTTCTTTAAAATATAAATCAGATGTTATTCTGATATACATTGTAACTTTTAGAAAGTTACCATTTAATTATTTTGTCATTATTAGCAATGTGTGTTTAAGGGGGTAGTATTGTATTAATTATATGCATAACATGCTGCAAATACCTCTAAATGCTGAGTTAGAATTTCTGGGGGTGAAGTAAAGTAATCTGAATTTTATTAATTCCCCAAAGTGTGGTTATACATGTAGGAACTGCAAATATCTAACATATTTTGGATGATAACAAGATGTTTTTGTTCAAAATACATGTGCCCCCAAACACCAACAGAGTTGCTTTAGATCAGATGATAGTTAACACCAACATAGAAATATATTGAAATTGTTTTTTAAATCATGAATGTCTGAATTTTGAAATAAGTTGTAAATTTAAATAATACTTCCTTTTCTTTGTGCTTTTATCCATAAGAATTTATAGAATCACTGGGCTGTGCCTCTTCTGAAACAGAATCCAATTGAAACCATGAAGTAATATGCAATCAAGAGCAAGGATCTCAAATTTGACTCTGTTTTATTCAGAACATTTTGAAAGTATTCAGTAAATTTAATTCAATTTTGAAGTTTACAAATTGATCCCTAATTGGTTAAGTGTTATTTAAGTTTGTTTTATTTTCAAACAAAACTTATCTCAATGGCACTACTAATGACTAATATTGTTAAGGGCAGTCAAGTTGGTTTTGATTCATGCCACCATTGTTGTTGTTGTTAAGTGCCATCGAGTTGGTTCCGACCCATAGCGACCCAGTACAGGGTTTCCAAGGGGTGTAAATCTTTACAGGAGTAGAAAG
>NW_006422927.1:0-1518 GCF_000296735.1 Chrysochloris asiatica | reverse complement strand
ACTTTCTTGATGATTATCATGGTAGGAGATGAAGGGAGGGTGAATTATGGGCTACAGGGTAGATCATTGAGTGAAGGGAAGGCAATATACAATAAGAGAGTGTCTTAAACAGGGCTCTCTAGAGAAGCAAAACCAGTGAAGTTTAATATGTATATATAAAGAGAAAGGAGCTCTGGTAGCATAGTGATTACAAGTCAGGCTGCTAATCACAAGGTCAGCAGTTCAGAAAGGCAGGTTGCTGATGACTCCCAGAATCAGCAAACAATAAAGTAGGCCACTGGCTCAAGCTTAGAGACTCTGAGGTTGGATAATGAGCCAGATGCAGGATCCAGACCCAGCAAAAAGTGATCAAGTTTCACCCCAGTGCCGGATATATTGGAAGCATGCCACACCTCTGGGGAGACTTCCTTTCCATTGATTGGCTACTCATAGCCGATCTCATCATAGAGTTGATTACATTATATAAAAGCTCTTCTTGGGATATTACTATATTATAACCACCAAACCACTGAGAATCCTGGCCCAGTCAAGTTGACACAAAACCTTAACAGGGAGGTTGGCAAATAATAAAAATAATAATGGAAGCAGAGGAAGAAATGGGAGGAGTGCGAGAGTCAGAGGCAACAGAAGCAATACTGCCATAAACACAATCCTGAAACAGTGGTCAGCCTACGTGGGTGAATGAATCAATGACTGTGCAAGATAAATGGGTTTGAGAATGAGAATATATCCAGCAACATATAGAGTTGTGGCAGAGGATATTTGTATATGATATTTAGCTTTGCTGTAAATATATTCATGACTGTACAGAAGTATATTAGGGCAAAGTTATGAAAACTTCTTAGAAATAACAAACACCTTGAGGGTATGAATCAAAGTATGTGGATGCTCAGGACCATTGTCTAGAGTGACACCAAGATCAATTGACAAAAAAAGTCCATAAAGACAATGTTCTACCTCCTCCCTATCCAGAGGAAAAGGAGCCCTGGTGGCAATGTGGAACAGGAATTGAGCTAATAACCAGTGGTCTGTGGCTCACAACCATAAGCTTCTCTGAAGAAGAAAGAAAAGATTTTTCTGCTCCCATAAATATTTGCAGTCCTGGAAACCCTATATAGAGGTGATATGAGCCACAACAGACTCAGTGACAGTGGGTTTGGTTTGGGTCCAAAGGAAAGAACAGAGAAGAAATAAAAGACACATGAAAACAATTACTTCAACCTATACTTATGGATGTAGTAGCTCAAAATAGCAACTGAGAGGGAACAAGCCTTCACACCAAGTATCAATGCTATCCCCTCTGTATACAGAATAGATAGGGATGGGCAAGTTAGAAATTGGCTACCTAAAATTACAACAAAATGTGCAAAGATCTGGAATCAGAAAAGCAAAAAGGAAGGACACACTCAGCATTTCTCAAGCTGGGGGAACTGAAGAAAAAATTCAAGCGTCGACTTTCGTTATTGAAAGAGTCAATGGGCAAATTATTGAATGATGCAGAAAGCATCAAGAGAAGAT
>NW_006422926.1:0-1524 GCF_000296735.1 Chrysochloris asiatica | reverse complement strand
ATTTCCTTGGTCTTCCTATTGTTGTTTTAATTTGATAGCACTGTGATCTGAGAGGATGCTTTGAAGTATTTTTATATTTGTAAATTTATGGAGGTTTGTTTTGTGTCCTAACTCATGGTCTATTAAGAAGAATTTTCCATGCGCACTGGAAAAGAGTGTGTTTTGTGCTGTTGTTGGGTTGAATGCTCTATACACATCTTTGAGTTCCAGTTGGCTTACTATGTTGTTTAGTTCTTCTATGTCTTTATCAAGTTTCTTTCTGGTTGTTCTATTAAGTTTTGAAAGTGGTGTATTATAATCACCCACTATTATTGTAGATTCACCTATTTTTTTCATTCACATCTATTAAAGTTTCTTTATATTTTTTGGAGCTTCTTCATTGGGAGCATAGATATTTATTACTGTTATGTTACTTGTTCAATTGTACCTTTAATCATGAGATAATGCCCATCTTTATCTATTGTGCTGGGTTTTGTCTTAAAGTTTATTTTATCAGAGATTAGTACTGCCACTCCTGTTCATTTATGATTGCAATTAGCTTGGTATATTTTTTTCCATCCTTTGACTTTTAATCTGTTTTTGTCTCTCTGTTTAAGACGTGTTTCTGGCAGACAGCATATTGAAGGATCATGCTTTCTTATCCATTCTGCCCTCCTCTGTCACTTAACTAGTGCATTGAATCCATTTACATTCAGTGTAATTATCAATAGGTATGGATTAATTGCTTTCAGTGTGTTTGTTTTTTTGTGGTGTTGCTGCTTTCTTAGTTCTGTGTGTCTTCCTTTGCTGAGTTCATGCTTTTTGTGCTCTTTCTTGTGAGTTTCCTCATAGTTTTAATGTTTCCATGTTCTTCTTGGATTTTCATTCTCTTGGTATGTTGTGAAGAGGACATTTTGTTTGAGGTTGCCTTATAGTACATTAACTTTTCTCTTCATTTAGTGCAGCCTATTTTATCCTGTAATCTACCTGACCTTTTTTTTTTTCTTTCTTGTGAGTTTCCTCATAGTTTTAATGTTTCCATGTTCTTCTTGGATTTTCATTCTCTTAGTATGTTGTGAAGAGGAAATTTTGTTTGAGGTTGCCTTATAGAACATTCACTTTTCTCTTCATTTAGTGCAGCCTATTTTATCCTGTAATCTACCTGACCTTCTTACCACTTGGGTCTCTGTTCCTGCATGTTTACCTTCTTTTACATTGTACTTATTTTGATCATAGACTGACCTCCCAGATTCTCTGAGTTTTTTCTTATAGTTTTGCTCTGCAGTAGATTCTTCCTTTTGTCTATTTAGTTCTGGGAGGTGCTGCCATGTATGGCAATCTCTGGTTGTTGTCTGTTCTTATTGTCTTATTGGTTCTAGATCCACAGAACTCTCTTTAGGATGTTTTGTAGTGCAGGGTTGGCTTTGGAAAATCCCTTAGCTTCTGTTTATTCTGGAATGTTTTGATTACACCATCATATTTGATTGATAGCTTTGCTGGATAAAGGATTCTCGGCAGTTTTTTTTTTTTTTTTTTTTTTTTTTT
>NW_006422925.1:0-1548 GCF_000296735.1 Chrysochloris asiatica | reverse complement strand
TCTTCCTTGTAGGCATATGGATATTATTGTATCACAGACAGTGTTGTTCTTAAAGACAGATCTTGATATGTTCTTTTTGATTATGAATGCTACACCATTCCTCCTCAATTTGTCAATCCTGGCATAGTAAACCATATGATTGTCAGATGCAAAATGGCCAATTTTGACAATTTCCAATTTTCCTAGATTCATATTTTGTACATTCCATGTTCTCATTATTAATGGATGTTTAAGACACACCTTATATACAACCTCTTCCTCTTCATTTCGAGTTGTGCCTTACCAGCAAATTAAGATCCCAATAGCTTCACTCCATTTGTGTCATCATGGTCAACTTTACTTTGAGGTTTCCAGTGACTAAATATTCAAAAGTAATCTGTCTCTCCTTCTTCCTAAGTCTGCCTTTGTCTGGAAGCTCAGCTGAAACCTCTTCTCTGTTGGTGGCCCTGCTGGTATTTATAATACCTGTGGAATAGCTTCCAGCATCACAGCCACACAAGACACCATAGTATGACAAAGTGACAGACCAGCGATACCAATTTATAATCAAGAAAATTGCAAACCGAAAAAAAAAGGAACAGTACAGTTATAGAGCTTAACAATGGCAAGGAATTCAAGTGAATTTCAAGATTTAAAAAAAGTAAAATAAAAAAATAAAACAACTGTCTTAAATTGGGAAGAAATCAATAAATTAAATAGTAACCACAAAGCAAATTAATACACCCTTACATCAAAACAGAAAGAGGAAGCCATAATGATTTAGTAAACGTTAAACTAACAGCAATGAAGAAAATGGCAAGATAATTCAGAAACAAAAGAAATTCAGCATAGAAAATCTTGTGGAACAAAGAAATCAGCAGTACCACAAAACTACACACATCAAAATGACAGCAATCAATTTAAACTTATTGATAGTTACATTGAATATCAATAGATTAAAGGCACCAGTAAACATACAGAGTAGCAACATGGATTAGAAAACAGAATCCTTCAACATGTTGTTTACAAAAGACACACTTTATACACAAGCACCAAAACACATAAAATCAAAGGAAGGAAAGAATATACCAAGTCAACAACAATCAAAAAAAGTTTCCAGGTTTGAAAGAAACATGAAAAGTTTCCCTTTCTTTCTGCATAAATCTTTTGATAATAAGGACTTAGAATGTATACAAGCATAGCAAAAAGTAAAATGATTTGTGATTATAGTTTATGTAATTCTTTGGAAATATGATCATTGATGCAACACACTAGTTTAAGTGCCTAACACAATTTTTAAAATGAATTATTAATATATACAAACTACACAAAGATTGTTTCTTGTTTAAAAAGACAATAATCTCATATAAATAGTCAAGGATTAATTTTAAAAATATTTCTGTAATTAATCAACATGTGTTAATCTTATAAATTTTACTTTATTTTAATATATATAGCAGTACCCAAAGTTAATAAAATGTTATGAAATTGATCATATGTTCTAAAGGCTCGCAAACTTTTAACTATATGCTTTGTTTTGAAGTGCTGAAAAAAATTGAGTAATTTTTT
>NW_006422924.1:0-1578 GCF_000296735.1 Chrysochloris asiatica | reverse complement strand
TATAAATATTATCCTATCTCAGACTGCAGTATACTTTAATATCTTCTTGAAATGTTGTTTTTGATGATGAATGAGTTGCCATACCTCTTCAATTTGTTATCCCCAGTATAGTAAACTTTGTGATTGTCAGATTCAGTATGGCCAGTATCTGTCCATTTCAGCCCTGTAATGCTTAGAATATTGATCTTTATTCATTCCATTTCAGTTTTGACAACTTCCAATTTTCCTAGATTCATACTATGTACAGTTCATATTCCAATTATTAATGGATGTTTGCAGCTGTTTCTCATAATTTTAAATTGTGCCTCATCAACAAATGAAGGTCCTGAAAGCTTCACACTGTTCATGTCATCACAAAATCCTCTATTTTGAGGAGGCAGCTCTTCCCAGTTGTTAAAAATTTTGAGTTGCCTTCCATTCTAAGTGGCTCATTGTCTGGTACTATATCTGACAGTATTCTAGTGATATTCATCATGTTCCAGTGTTCAATAGTCTGGTGCTATCTGGCAGTGCTTCACAGCTATTCATAAGGTTTTCAATGGCTAAACATTTAGAAATAGTATGCCTCTCCTTCATTGGAGTCAGTCTTACTCTGGAAGCTCAGTTGAAACCTGTCCACCATGGGTGACCTTGCCGGCATTCAAAATACCATCAGTTTTCGGCATCTCAGCAGCACACAGAACGACACACTGACAGGCGAGTGGTGGAAGTAAAGTAATGTGGTGGTGTGGGTGGTTATGTGCCGTGGAGTCGGTTCCAACTCATAGAGACCTTCTTGCATAAGGTTTCCGAGGCTGTAAATCTTTATGGGAGCAGAAAACCTCTTCTTTCTCCCGTGTAACAGTTGGTAGTTTTGAACTGCTGACCTTGAGATTAGCAGCCCCACTCGTAACCACTACGCTACCAGAGCCCCTTGGAAGTAATATACTCTAGCACAGATCACAAGGATTTCTGGTTTCTTTAGGGCATGTGCAGTTGTGTCTTTTCATACTAGAGTATTGTCTTCGTAACTTCTGTGCATCCCTTTTAAACTTGCATTTCATCTAGGTTTTTCTACATTTCTGTTCATTTTAACCAGTGATCACAGTCAGATTCCTGCATGATCTAGAAGGTGGACAGAATACGTTAAGGAGGTGGGTCTAGATTATGGAGTGTGCGCCCAGGCCAGATAGGCCAGCTGCTTTTGCTTTGTCATTGTTATCTGATTGTTCAAGAGAAAGTGGAAATCTGAATGTTCATTGAATTTTCTATTTTTAAAATTTTGCAATGGATTCAACATTTTTTAAATAGCAAAATAAAACATCTGGTGGCTGCTAGTGTGTGACCTTATTTAAATATATGGATACAGTAAACTCAGAGGACTCCCTTTCACAGGGATTCCCAGTATCAGTGTTGCTGTTTTAACATTTTGTTGTATTTTGTTTTTAAAAATGTTTTCAGGCAGGATAATACCTTGTTTAAGAGACTGGACACGTCCGAAATTATGACTTACCAGTCCACTATGCTCTTATTTTTTTGACATATAAAGATTTTGTTTATTCTTATATCTGGATATTTTTACTGGTTTTTTTTTTTTTT
>NW_006422923.1:0-1578 GCF_000296735.1 Chrysochloris asiatica | reverse complement strand
TCATTTTCTCTATACCATAAGTCATATTTTCCTATCTCCTCACATATGCAATAGTTTATTTATTGTATACCTAACACTGTATATGATATTTTTTAGGGATTCTAGATTCTGTTGTTTTCCTCCAATAAATGTTTTCTTCTAACAATGTTTCAATTTTTTTAAAATTTGGAATCCATATTTGTGCTCATTCCAAAGAGAGGTGACCCAATGGAATGCAGAAATCCAAAGACAATCTCTTTGATATTCCATGTGAGTAAAGTTTTGATAAAGGTACAGATTTGGTTGAGCTACAGATTTATCACACGAATTTGTGAAGGTTTATGGTTACATGTTTTGTTGGGTGAATCTGATTTTTTTGTTGTTGTTGTTCATAATACTAAGATGACTCACTTAGTCCTGGAACATAGTTCCTACTCCTAAAGTGTAAGCCTTCTGAGATTTCCAGGGAAATGCTAAGGTGTTAATTATGTTCCCCTGTTACTGGCCATAAGTCAAACTTTAATTTCTGTGCTTCTGTGTGCTTAAGAGGGACTAAAAGCTACACTCAAGTTAAATTGATGCTTTCTGCTGAACTCCTTAGGGTCTCTTCCATGCATGATCAATAAAGGATGGAAGGGCAATTCATACAGAGACCCAGAACATCTGCCTTTGTGACATTCTTCTTTGAGGGTTTCATCAATCAATATCAAGTCATTCTGATAGCCCAAACCCTGTCTTATAACACCTACTGCAGACGAATTTCACTGTGGTTTTGTCCAAAATCCAGCCATCAGATCCAGTGACTTAGGGGTTCTCATCCACTATAGTTCTGTTGTTTCAAGGATGAGATTAATTTCCTCCAATTTCTATCTGCATTTCATCAACTTCTACGCCTCCAAATATTTATGTCAGAATTGTCCCCATGTGTAATTATTGTCTGTAAAAGAGTTAGTCTGATACAAGCTATTTCACCACTATCAAAACTAGAACACTTAAGGCAAGTATTTTATGGCTTATAGCAGTTCTAATTTAAGTACCTTTCTGAAGTTTATTCTGAATATTAAAGTGGACAATATGTGATGACATGCTTTTACTTTATTTAAAGTCAGGCCAGTGCTATGTAAGTGTGAAGGAATGATTTGATGAAAAGAGAAGCTTAGGCTATAAGGTCCATAAAAGCAAGGATACAATCTCATTTACTCTGCCCTTAGAACCCAAAATGTTGTTGCTGTTAAGTGCTACCGAGTTAGTTTTGATTTACAATGACCCTGCACAGGGTTTCTGGAGCTGTATGTCATTGTGGGAAAAGAAAGTCTCATCTTTTACCTGCAGAGCAGCTGGTGGCTCAAACCACTGCCCTTGTAGTTAGCTGTCTGGTGCTTATCCTACAGAGTTTCAGTGCTCCCTAAAATAGTACCTAAAATAGAACACATGTTTAATTTTGTTGTTGTTGTTGTTATATCAATAAACTATGGAACATTGACAGTAAATTTTCTTCACAGGGCATGATAGAAATCTATTTGTCCTTCTTCTCTGGACATGTATATTTAATTGACTGCTACCTTTCAGAACCATCATACTGCGGTGGCTTGCATGGTG
>NW_006422922.1:0-1578 GCF_000296735.1 Chrysochloris asiatica | reverse complement strand
AAAAACAAAAAACCAAAACCCTATGGGGCTCAGTCCTACTCTGACACATGAAAGTCAGAATTGATGCGAAAGAAACTGGTTTTTGGTATTGGTTGGAAATTGTAGCCAGTTGTTTCATGACTCATTGCATTCTAACTATACCTGCAGAAATAACACCTATTTAAAATTCAAACAAACACTTTAAAAAGTTTATGAGCAATTACAACATCTAACAGCAGCTAACACTTGTGCTTACTATGTGTAAGACATTGTGCTAAACAGTCTTCAAGTGTTAACATATTTAATTTACACAAAACTTCATCAAGTAGATACGTTATTATTATCATTTTATATAAGAGACAAGTGAGACACAGAGAGGTCAAATGATTGATTTACCCCAAGTCACAATAAGTGTCAAAGGTTGGATTTGAACCCAGGCATGTATTCCAGAGTCAGTATACCACTCTGTTGTATATTTCTTTCCCTGTGAATGAAAGCTAGAAAAAGCCAGATGGCAGAGATGTTTTGGATATTTACTCCAGCTACAAGGTTGTTTTCAACGTTGAAATTTCCTGATTATGTTGTATTTTCTCCTACTAGTTTGCAAAATTTATCAAGGGGCAGGTCAGACAAGGAACTTCCTGAAATTCAAATAATAATAAAACCTCACTGGGATGAACAGGTTATAGGGTGTTAATTAATTCATCGTTTCACAAATGATTCCTTATACAACTGGAAAAATGTATGCTGTTCCTGCTTTCAATCTTGAATATACAAGGCTAATACACAGAAATTTTAAGTATTTCCTTTTAGGTGTCCTCTTATCTCTATATAGCATTTTTGACATCCAGGCTGTGAAGGCTTCTCTGAAAACAGCCAGTGACATTTCCTTGAAATCAGCAGTCACAATTAGCTGAAATTCTGAAATGGGTGTAGTGCCATTTGATAACAATGACAATTTGTTTTGTGATGTAAATTTTGAATCTTTTAATGTTTCCCAAAAGAAGGCTGAAAAGAGATCAAGAATTACAGAAAAATAGAAAATAGCCAGATGAAAAGTTTTAAGTATTTCCTGGACAATTACTTATTTGTAACCATAGTCCTGTAATTTACCAGAATCCTTCATGAGTGTGAATTAGTATCTTTATAAGTGACAGAAAAACTGTGAATAGAAAGAATTTCCCAGATGAAAGTCAATGCTATTTTAGATTTAATCCAGGCAGTAAAATCTTGATTTTGAAAATGAAATAAGTTTACATTAGTAGAATATCAGTTTTGTTTCTTGCCATTAAAAAATGTTAAACAAATCTTTAAAGAATTGCAAAGTGAGTCAGGTTGGCCCTAATGGTGTGTGAGATACTGTAACCTACATTATGCCTGTATTCCATTTTACAATAAATTTTCTTGAATACATTTATGAATGAATTATTGAAATCAAATAGATTTTTTTTGGTCTTTTAAATCTTTTATTATGAACGGAGTAAAAGTTTACAAAGCAGATAATCAGTTTTATATTTCAGCAAATCAAATACTTTGCAATCCCCTCCATGGACCATCAGTTGACAGTATTTACCTCTATTCACTTTATCTATTGCATTC
>NW_006422921.1:0-1578 GCF_000296735.1 Chrysochloris asiatica | reverse complement strand
AAAGTTGTACTCCAACAAATTTGAAAACTTAGAAGAGATGGATACATTTTTAGAAAAACATGACCTACCTAAACTAACAAAGAGTGAAGTAGAAAACCTGAACAGACCCATAACAAAGAAGAAATTGATCAGGTAATCAAAAAACTCCCAACCAAAAGAAGTCCAGGCCCAGATGGCTTCACTGGTGAGTTCTACCAAATATTCAAGGAAGAGCTGTCACCAATTCTATTCAAATTATTCCGGATTATAGAAAGGATGGGAAACTTCCTAATACATTTAATGAAGGAAGCATAACCCTCATAACAAAACCAGGGAAAGATGCCACTAAAAAAGAAAATTATAGACCAATATCCCTCATGAACACAGATGCAAAAATTCCCAATAAAATCCTAGCTAACAGAATCCATCAGCACAGCAAAAAAATAATACATCAAGATCAAGTGGGAGTAATATCAGGGATGCAAGGATGCTTCAATATTAGAAAAACAATCAACATAATCCACGATATAAACAAGAAAAAAGAAAAGAACCACATGATCATATCGATTGATGCAGAAAAGGCATTTGAGAAAATCCAACATCCATTCCTGATAAAAATACTCAACAAAGTAGGAACTGAAGCTAAATTCCTCAACACAATTAAGAGCATATATACAAAATCAACAGCCTACATTACTCTCATTGGAGAGAAACTGAAAACCTTCCCTCTGCAAACAGGAACCAGACAAGAACGCCCTTTGTCACAACTCCTATTCAATATTGTGCTGGAACTCTTAGCAAGAGCTATACAGAAAGACAGGGAAATTAAAGGTTTCCAACTTGTCAAAGACGGAGTAAAATTCTATTTGCTGATGATATGATCTTATATGTAGAAAACACCAAAGACTCAGTGAAAAAGCTACTAGACCTCATTGGAAGATTCTGCAAAGTGGCAGGATATAAGATCAACATACAAAAATCAGTTGCATTCCTCTATACCAAAATCAACAACACTGAAAAGGACATTAGTAATGCAATACCATTTACAATAGCCAACCAAAGGATGAAATATCTAGGAATAAATGTAACCAGAGAACCAAAGGATTTATACAAAGAAAACTGCAAAACACTACTACAAGAAACCAAATGAGACCTACAATAATGGAAGAAAGTACCACACTCCTGGACAGGAAGACTTAACATTGTGAAAATGTCAATACTGCACAAAGCAATTTACACATATAATGCAATCCCAATCCTGATTTCAATGACATTTTTCAAAGAGATGGAAAAAACAATTACAAACTTTATATGGAAAGGAAAAAGACCCAGGATAAGCAAAGCACTGCTTAAGAAGAAGAAAAAGATTGGAAACCTCTCACTCCCTGACTTCAAAATTTATTACAAGGCAACAGTGTACAAAACAGCTTCGTACTGGTACAATGAAAGATACATAGATCAATGGAACAGAATCGAGAATCCAGAAATTAACCTATCCATATACAGCCAACCGATTTTTTATAAAGTACCTAAATATATTACATGGGGAAGTGATAATCTCTTAAAAAGATGGTGCTGGCAGAACTGGAAAGCAATACG
>NW_006422920.1:0-1518 GCF_000296735.1 Chrysochloris asiatica | reverse complement strand
GTCCGATTCGTAACCACTGTGCTACATTGATAGTGTCATGACTATTAATCTCAGAGTGTTGCTTGCTATTGTGGTTCTCTGTCCAAAGAACTTGTTTTAGTATTTTTTTGTAAGGCTGGTCTGGTTCTCACTAATTCTTTTAATTTGGGGGTGGGAGGGAAGTTCTATAATCCAATTAAAAGACAGTCTGTTAAATGGGATTAAAAAACAAAACAAAACAAAAAAAAAGCTGCAATTGTATGTTATTTACCACAGTTATATATTAAATGAAAAGACACAAAATGGTTGGAAATAAAACGATGGGAAAAGATATACCATACAAAAATAAATCTGCTTTAGTTATATAATACCAGACAAAGATGACATTAAACTAAGAAGTATTGCTAGAGACTGAAAGGGACATTTCATAATGATAGAAATATATTTTAAAAATATTATCCTACTGTATCTTCCTTTCTTGTGTTAAGTGCTATAATTATCTAATAATAGAATACTCTGCTATCTTCAGGTAATATGATGATTCCAAAATGCCTTGTCATTTGAAGTATAAAAACATTATGAAACCATTTTAAAAAAACATATTCCTTCTATGCATGGCATTAATTAGACTTTGAAACTGTTGGGACTACTATATTTGCTGATTGCCCAAGGTTTTTTGTACTTAGAGCATTAACATGTGTAAAAATACTCCTTGTTTCTGTCCTGTTTAATGTCTACTTCCATTTCCTCTTCATTCTTTTAAAATCATGAGCTTTGGATTCACTTTGAAGACGGAAGTTAGCTTGCGTTGACAAAACAGAATGGTTTCATTGGCTTGATGCAATAATTCAGGGACAATACCTTTATCAGTAATAATGTCTAGAAAGAAGTTCTGCCACTACTTATCTTTTGAAAAAAAAAAAAAAAAAAAGCTTTACTATACTTCATGTTCTGGACACACATTCTCTTAAAATGTCTTCTCCTGTCTCCTAAAATAGAAGTGCTGATTCCCACCCGAGTTGGTACACAGGGTTGACAGAGATGGGCAACTTAGACATTAGCTACCCCAAAAAATGGGGAAGCTACAAAGGCACGAAGTAACTGACTTACAAGCTTTCAAGGGGGAGCCTACTTTCAGAGGGTATGGGGAAGGTAGAATCTCTACTGAGTGGTTTCCAACCTGTCTAGAAGTGGCTGGTGAAAGGGGATGGGGATAAGACTCTTGTGGTTCAATAGTGAATAATTGCTATCAGGACTGACTGAGTGTTGCAAATGTAAAGGTAGACGTTTTGTAACAATAGGAGGGGAGTGATGGATCTTGCAGCTCAGGAGCTGAGGACCCTGGGACTATCTAGGGAGAAGAGCAGAGTGCTATCCAGAGAAGCAGCAATGCCAGAGATGGAGGCAGAGAGGATGACATGGAGGCATGGATGACTGGACGTGGAGAGATGGAGTGGCTAGGGACTCTGGACTCAGGGAGGGAGAGGGGCTGTGTGCTGACGACTGGGGGGCAGGCTTGCAGGGTATACCCTCTGGGTG
>NW_006422919.1:0-1578 GCF_000296735.1 Chrysochloris asiatica | reverse complement strand
AGCCTCATCTTTCTCCCGCGGAGCAGCTGGTAGTTTCGAACTGCTGACCTTAAGGTTCGCAGCCCGATTCGTAACCACTACGCTACCAGAGCTCCGCATATAAATGGATGTTTTTCTAAGTGGTCTCTTCCCATTCTTGAGGGAAGTTTAACAATTCCTGTCACTAGACCATAGTCTAGGTCTGTTGTTGTTGTTGTTAAGTGCCGTCGAGTCGGTTCTGACCCATAACAACCCTATATAGGGTTTCTGAGGAGCAGCTGGTGAGCTTGAATTGCTGACCTTTTAGTTCAAATGGCATTAGCAGTCTAGCGCATTAGCCCACAGCACCACACCAGGACTCCTTGAGCAGCTATAATACCTAATATATGAAAGAGGAATTTAAAGATTCTCTAAAACTCAAAGGAAAGAAAGATCTCTCAGAATTTGAAATAATTTTCTTAATAATTATTTGGTGAACTTGTGATTTGCATAGGACTAATATGCTCCTGAATGCTACTTCCTTTTGCTTTTACATATACCTCTATTTTTCTCAAAGGTATTGAACTTTGGAATTGTTTCACAGTGTTGGGAACCACACACCAGTTAGAAAGTGTTTAATAAGGGGGCCATAACCTCCACATTCTAATTCTTTCACAAGCCTCATTAATTATCTGTATTCTAAATGCAAGTTATAAACTGTGCTAGTTCTGCAAATTGTTTCATAACAGCTAGACAAAACCTTCTAGTCCGGGGAATTGTAGAGGAACAAGTTTTTATATGAAGCAAGAAAATACCACCTGTACTTTTCTCATTGACCTTCATTCCTCTTTGCCTTTTGGTCCACTTTATATAGGGTAAAGAGCCTACCGTATGCTGGGAGAATACGGTATATATCTTACCAGTTGTCTGCACAGCAGACCTTGTGTTTAAAGATCTTGTAACTATTGCTAGGTGTTGCCAAGTCAGTTTCAACTCATAGCAGCGACCCCATATACAGCAGAATGAAACACTGTACACTCCTGTGCTATTCTTATAATCATTGCTACATTTAAATCCATTATTGAAGCCAATGTGCCGGTCCATCTTATTGAAAGTCTTCCTCTTTTTTATTGACCCTCTATGCTGCTAAGCATGTTGTCCTTCAGGGACTGGTCCCTCCTTTATAAGTGCAAAATACATGAGGTGAAGTCTTCCATCCTCGCTTCTGCACGTCTTCCACGACAGATTTGTTCGTTATGGCAGCACATTATGTGATAGTTCGAGTTGTGTGTCAATCTGTCTGGGGAAGGCTTTCTCTTTGACAGCTCTGTGGAAAGGTCCTTGTCTTCTCTCAGCACCTATAGGCCCAGTATTCCTTGGAGAGCTTCATCCATCTTGGCATCAATTTTCCCTTGGATCTGGGATACTCAATGACAAATCTGTCAGGTCCTAAGGATGCACTCCACTGTTAGCTCTTCTATCTTGGTGTCAGTATGTCCCACCTCTCTGCTTACTTCTCTCTCCCTTTATATCAAAAAATAAATTGATTCAAAATGCAACTTAGTCCTGTACATTGCATAAGCAAGCAAGGTTGTGTCATCTGTGTATCACTAGTTGTTA
>NW_006422918.1:0-1543 GCF_000296735.1 Chrysochloris asiatica | reverse complement strand
CCCCCCAGTCATCAGCACACAGCCCCCCTCCTTCTCCAGGTCCAAAGTCCCCAGCTGCTCCATCTCTCCATGTCATCATCTCTGCCTCCATCCCTGGCATCACTGCTTCTCTGGGTAGGGTTCCATTCTCTACTCTTCTCCCTTAATAGTCACAGGGACCTCCAATCATAGACTGCAAAGTTAATCACCCCCTCCCTATGCTAAAAAAAATCTACCTTTACATTTCCAGCCCTTACAGTCAGTCCTGATAACAATTATTCACCATTGTATTACAAGAACCTATCTGCATTTCCTTTCCTCGGCCCCACCTAGACAGAGTGGCTACTACTAGTAGCCACTCTACCTTCCTCCACACACTCTGGATCTAGTTTCCCTCTTGAAAGCTTGTAAGCCAGTCACTTCTTGCCTCTGTAGCCCCCCCCCCCAACCCCCGTTCTGGGTAGCCAATGTCCAAATTGCTTATCTTTGTCCTATCTGTGTGTGGATGGGGTGGGAATGATCCTCGCTGTGAAGATGTATTCCCTCTTTTGAGCTATTGCTTCCATAGGTGTGTGTCAAGTTCATCAAACTGTATCAGATTATTCCTTTTTTTCTCTCTTTTCTTCTTCTAGTTGAGCTCTGATCATCCAGCCATTGAAGCGAGGTCAAGTAGATATTATCTGCAAGTGTGGGTGTACTTATGCATGTGCCCTCTCTTCTTATCAGCTGGACACGTCACTCTCCACTCTAGTCCTCTGTGGCTATGTCACTGACTCTGGGCCCAAGAGTCCTCAAGTCTTGCCACACTGCTGGCCAACCAGGTCTCCATCTGGGTTCACAGGAGTCTATTGAACGTTGTAGAGATTAGCTCACAGCTTCATTGCTGCTTTTCCCTCACTTCCCCTTTTCAGTGACAAACGTGGTCACCAATCAGAGCGTGTATTCCCATTGGGTCTTAGTCTTAGAAGGAAGTTTGCCCTAAGGGGACCAGACCACTAGCCTTGATGTCTCCTGGGAAAGCCACTTGTTTGTTCTTGTAATAATCAATCAATCTGCCTGTATTGTTTTGTATTTTTCCTGTCTTTCTTTCAAGAAGTATCTTCTGTTCTTCTGGCCATTCCAGGCTGGTTTGCTTGTCCTTTCAAGCGGAAATTTCCCCTCAGAAGATTCTGGATGCTGTTCAGGATTCTATCTATGGTCTTGTGTAATGCAGAGGCTCCACAGGAAGTCTCCTTCACTGAGCACCTTGTAGCCCCTTTTTGGGTATTCCAATCAGTTATAGACAGAAGATGGATTTACAAGCTTTCTGTGGTCATATTTCTGGCTATTCCTTTCTCTCCTCCTCCAGTTTCTATTTTATAGCAGTATGCCAGGGAAACCAAGATTCAAAAGACAGCCAAGCATCTTAACATTATTTCCCCCCTTTTCCCCATTCCAACCATATCTCAATCTCTGTATCTCAGAGCCCTGTTGTTCCGAGGTTGGGCATGTATCATTATTTGCCTCTGTCCCACTTCAGCTTCACATTCATCCTATTGTATTACATTTCTTTGCAATGATTACA
>NW_006422917.1:0-1538 GCF_000296735.1 Chrysochloris asiatica | reverse complement strand
TGGACTTCTTCCTTCAGTATCATTGGCTCTTGATCATATACTACCTCTTGAAATGGTTGAACATCAACCATTTTCTTTTGGTACAGTGACTCTGTGTATTCCTTCCATATTCTTTTGATGTTTTATGTTTCTTTCAGTAATTTGCCCAGAGAATCCTTTAATAACAAAAGTCGAGGCTTGAATTTTTTTCTTCAGTTCCCCCAGCTTGAGAAACGCTGAGTGTGCTCTTCCCTTTTAGTTTTCTGACTCCAGATCTTTGTACATTTCTTTGTCATACTGACGTTGTCTTCTTGAGCTGACCTTTGAAATTTTCTGTTCAGCTCTTGTACCTCCTCATTTCTTCCATTTGCTTTAGCATCTCTATGCTGGAGATTAAGTTTCAGTGTCTCCTCCGACATCCATTTTGATCTTTTCCTTCTTTCTTCTCTTCTTAATTTCTTTTTGCTTTCTTCCTGTATTTGTGCCCATTCCAAAAAGAGGTGACCCAACAGAATACGGAAATCATTGGACAATATCTTTGATATCCCACCTGAGTAAAGTTTTACTAAAGGTAATACAGAAATGGCTGCAAGCATACATTGACAGAGAACTTTCAGAGGTTCAAGCCAGATTCAGAAGAGGATGTGGAACGAGGGATATCATTGTTGATGTCCAATGGATCTTGGCTGAAAGCAGAAAATAACAGAAAGATGTTTACCTGTGCTTTATTGACTATGCAAGACTTTCGATTTTGTGGATCATGACAAGATATGGACAATATTGTGAAGAATGAGTATTCTTGACAATTTAAATGTGCTCATGAGGAATCTGTACATGGACCAAGAGGCCATTGTTTGAACAGAACATGGGAACACTGAATGGTTTAAAATTAAGAAATGTGTGTGACAAGGTTGTATTCTTTCACCAAATTTATTCAACCTGTATGCTGAGCAAATAATCCGAGAAGCTGTGTTATATGAAGAAAAACATGGCATCAGGATAGGAGGAAGACTCATTAATAACCTGCAATATGCAGATGATACAACCTTCCTTGCCGAAAGTGGAGAGGACTTAAAATATTTACTGATGAAGATCAAAAAGCACAGCCTTAAATATGGATTGCATCTCAATGTAAAGGAAACAAAATTCCTCATCACTGGACCAATAAATAACATTCTTATCAACGGAGAAAAGATTGAAGTTGTCAAGGACTTCACTCTTTTGGATCAACCATGAACACTCATGGAAGCAGCAGTCAAGAGCTCAAACGATTATTGCATTAGGCAAATCTGCTGCACAAGACCTTTTAAAGTGTCGAAGAGCAAACATGTCAGCTTGAGTACTAAGGTGGGCCTGACTCAAGCTATGGTATGCATGCAAAAGCTGAACATTGAATAAAGAAGACCCTAGAAGAATTTATCCTTTTGAGTTATGGTGTTGGACGAGAATATTGAAAGTGCCATTGGCTGCCAAAAGAACCAACAGATCTGTGTTGGAAGAAGTGCAGCCAGAGTGCTCCTTGGAGGCCAGGATGGCCAAACTTCGTCTCTCATACTTCG
>NW_006422916.1:0-1527 GCF_000296735.1 Chrysochloris asiatica | reverse complement strand
TCCCAAGATGGCGGCTCCTGGAACAGCTGAGTGTCTTGATCCAGAAACCAATGGATTTCTGGATTCCCTTCAAATTCCCCAGCTGTAAACCCTCCGATCCTCCAAACATACCTTTATATTTGTTTCAGAGTTCCAACACTATCTCTTGAACCCTCTAGGCCCAGTGTTCCTTGTTGTTGACCAAGCTCCTCACTACATATCTACCCAATCCGCCATCTTGAAGGAGCAAGGCCTGGTAGTGTAGTGGTTAGACTTCGACTTCTTCGAAGATCTCGCTGCTTCGAAGATCTCGCTGCTTCGAAGATCTCGCTGCTTCGAAGATCTCGCTGCTTCGAAGATCATGTGGTAGCATAGAGGATTTTAAGTTGGGCTGCTAAGCCTGAGCTCAGCAGTTTGAATCTACCAGCCTGCTCTAGTAGAGAAAGATGAGGCTTTCTGCTCTCACAAAGATTGACAGCCTTGGAAACTCTGTACAGGGTGGTTATGAGTCAGAACACAACCATTGCCATACAAGGGTAAGTAAAAAGTATTTTTACTAGGATTCCAGTTCTTACATGCACAGGCTCATTCCAAACAAAACGTGTTTAAATATTTCTCTGCGATCAGTGGATGGCTGCAGACAAGTTCTCCCAGTAATGCACTTCTCTTAGTCTCCTTAGGGTGCCTTCAACAAAAGAAGTGCTGCCTGAAGATGAGCTAGCTCAGAGAGCTCATTTCTTCATCACTCTTTTTGTTGTGTTGTTGTTAGGTACCATTGAGTTGGCTCTGACTTAAAGCAAACTTTATGCACAACAGAACTGTGCCAATCTAGCAACTGTTTCTATATTTCAGCCCATTGCTGCTGCCACTGTGCCAATCTATCTCATTGGGGGTCTTTCTCTCTTTCACTGACCCTCCACTTTGCCAACCATGATGTCCTTCTCCATGGACTGGTCCTTCCTGATAATATGTCTGAAATATGAGAGACAAAGTATGGCTGAAAGATCAGTTTGAACTGCAAAGTCTGTGGTTCAAAGCCCCCTACCTGCTTCTTGGATACTGTACACAGGGTTGCTGTGAGTTGGAACTGACTAGACGCTTAACAACTTAAGCAAGATAGAAGTTAATAAAGATGATTTTTTTTTTGAGTGAATTGTCACTGGGATCAAGTTTCAGTTTTATAAAATCAGATTGATTGAAGAGATGCATAAGCAATTAAACACTCAAACAAATGAGACTAGCAATTTTCTAATGGTGGTGGTGGTTAAGTGCCGTGGAGTTGGTTCTGACTCACAGCAACACTGTACAGGGTTTCCGCAGCTGTAAATCTTTATGGGAGCAGAAAGCCTCATCTTTCTCCTGCAGAACCACTGGTAGTTTCGAACTGCTTACCTTGACGTTAGCAGCCTGACTCGTAATCACTATGCTACCAGAGCTCATTAATTTTCTAATAGTGTTTAAATATTTCCACTCTTAAATTCATGAAAATTCTATGTATCTGAATTAAATAAGCATATGTAAACAATCTTTTGGTCCTGCCCCCCCCCC
>NW_006422915.1:0-1532 GCF_000296735.1 Chrysochloris asiatica | reverse complement strand
TTCCATTTGCTTTAGCATCTCTACACTGGAGAGCAAGTTTCAGTGTTTCTTCTGACATCCATTTTGACCTTTTCCTTCTTTCTTGTCTTTTTAGTGACTTTTTGCTTTCTTCATGTACGATATTCTTGATGTCATCCCACAACACTTCTGGTCTTCTGACTCATAGTGACCCTGCATAGGGTGTCTGAGGAGTGGCTGATGGGTTTGAACTACACACCTTGAGCTTAACAGTCAAGTACTTATCCTACAGTACCACACCTGGACTCTGGAATTATGTCAAGGATCTTATAATGAGGAGATTATCCTGGGCTGTCCAAGTGGGCCCTAAATGCCATTACAAGTGTCTTTATAAAAGAAAGGAAGGAGGATGTAAGGCACACAGAGGGAAGCCCATGTGAAATTGGAGACAGAAATTGGAGGGATCAGCCACAAGCCAAGGAATGTGGACAGCCACCAGAGGCTGGGAGAGACCAAGAATGGACCCTCCTGTAAAGCATTTCTCAGGAGCACAATACCTTGACTTCATACTACAGAACCAGGGGAGAAGAAATGTCTATGATTTTCAGTCACCATGTTTGTGGTAATTTGTCAGGGCTGCCCTAGAAAATGAGTACAGAGGGAACTGGGAGACTGATACTACAGAAATCAAAATTCAGAATATTTCAAGAGGACGAGTGGCTCACATTAGAAGGTGAGTTTAGGAGGCTATAAGGAGCTCTGGTAGTATAGTGGTTATAAATCGGGCTGCTAATCTCAAGGTCAGTAGTTTGAAACTACTAGTTGTTCCACGGGAGAAAGATGAGGCTTTCTGCTCCTGTAAAGATTTACAGCCTCGAAAACCTTGTGCAGGGTCACTATGAGTCGGAATCGACTCCACGGTACTTAACAACAAAAACAGCACTGGACCGTATACTCAGTTTGAACCACAAGATTGGCAGTTCAAACTCAACAGACACTCCTTAGAAACCCTGTATAGAGTTGCTTTGAGTGAAAAGGAAGGTATTTAACATCAACAACAATGGCCAACCAGTCAAGATTAAAAGGGCAACATTTACCTAAGGACAAAGTTCGGTAGGACTGGGAAGGAGGGTGGAATGCTAATAGAACCATAGGGAGGAAGTGGGATAATTGTAGTTAAATGGAGGGGATTTCAATCATTCAGATGAAACAAAGTGTATTATTTGCTGAAGGCAAAATGGATGATCTGCTCTGTAAACCTTCACTCAATTCACAATACAAAGTTTAAAAAGAAAAGAAGGGAAAAGATCATGGCTTGGGTTAGGCTCACTTTAGTAACTGACATCTTTGTTCTTTAACACTTTACAAAAGTTTTTTTTCTTTTTTGGGGGGGACTGCTGCTTCCCTGAATGTTAATTGTGGATCCAAGAAAAATGAAGTGTTTGGCAATTTCAATCTTTTCTCCATTTATCATGGTATTATTTATTGGTCCAGTTGTGAGGATTTTTGTTTTCATTATATTGAGGTACAATCCATACTGAAGTCTGCAGTCTTTGATCTTATCAGTAAGTATT
>NW_006422914.1:0-1581 GCF_000296735.1 Chrysochloris asiatica | reverse complement strand
GGGTATTCTGTGTTGTTGTTGGCGGAGCTCTCTGCTATACGTCCACCTGATCTGCCATCTTGTTTGTTCTCCCTGTATTCATGTTTTGCAACATTTCCTTTCTATCCGACTCAAGTGTCTACTTTATAATAGTAGGCAAGGGAAACCAATATTCATAAGACAATCAAACATCTTAGGTTTTTTTCCCCCTAGCTGTAAGCCTTCCAACTTTCTAAATATTCCTTTATATGTGGTTCAGAGTTCTGGCACCATCCCCTGAGGCTCCTGGCCTGGTATTTTGTGTTGTTGCTGACAGAGCTCCTCACTGCACTTCTATCCGATCTGCCATCTTGTTTGTTCTCATCTATTACATCTTGATTTATGGTCTCATGGTTTAGAGAATCCAAAAATATTTGGTTCTTAGGAAAAGTAGATCTCAGCAGCCAGGCACAAAGCCTAGGCAGCAACGTTTCTCACCCTTACCTTTAACCCCCATTCTCCCCAACAACAGAGACAACCACTCTTTCCTGTGTTTCCTGTGTCTTGAGATTCTTCAAGAGATAGTCTGTAATTTTTTGTGTGTGCAAGCATAGAGTAACTTCTTGATTTATTATTTTTTTTTCAGGTAAAATAAAATGGAGGAGCCCAAACGTTTAAAACCTAAGAAGAAAGTGAGAATATTATCTAAAATCGAGACAATATTAGATATAGAAGACCATAAGAAGATGGTTGATTTGGCTCTGTCTGTAGCTAAACAGATTGTCTCAGATGCTGTTCAGGTTTTGGAAGGTGTGTTCCTAAAATATATATATATATATAGTCTCATTATGTAACTCTATACTACCAGCCTACTAACTAACTTCCACCTTGTTTGCAGATGAATCTAATGCTATCAAGAACATCAAGTGGATCACCCATGGTGAATTCACAGCGGAAGCGGGGCGGCTGCACATTGAGAAGTTCATTTCAGTAAGTTTCTTGACCATTCCTGCTTAGTACCAGAGGGTAAAGAACAACAAAATGGCACTTGTTTGATCAAGAGTTCGAAGTCCAGAAAACCTAGGATATGATATCAAAAATGACTAGGAATCATTGTCCTCATTTGGTGTAATAGCCTTTGAAAGTGACAAGCACACTGGTATTTCCCAGTGTTTGTATCATCATAACCTTTTCTCTAGGAAAGTACAACATTTCCAGTGACACAAATTTTCCATTCTGCTGCATTAAATAGGGCCTGAGTGGCCTGGAGAAGAGAGCCCTGGTGACCCAGTGGTTAAGCGCTCAACTGTTAACCAAAAGATCAGCTCCACCAGCTGCTCCTTGGGAGAAAGCTGTAGCAGTCTGCTTCTATAGATATTTACAGCCTGGGAAACCCTCTAATCAGTTCTACTTTGTCATGTATATGAACAATATAAAAAATATGCCAATCCCCTTGCACCTCCCCAACATACAAGCCTTCTGACACCAACTTTAATCAGTCTCATTCTTTTTTTTTTTTTTTTTAATTTAAGGTTTTCATTGAGGATTGAGTGAAAGTTTACAGGGCACATCATCAGTTTCACATTCAACAATTCATATAACTTGTTTCACTACATTGATTAT